>NC_064306.1:46786371-47086371 GCF_023373825.1 Bactrocera dorsalis
GTTATTAAAATTTAAGAAATAATATTCGCTTACAGCCATAAAAAGTTTATGATTAGTGGTTATTATGCTAAAAGAGGAATATATGTATATAGTTTGTTTATATTGAAATTGAGATTAGGCCCTTTAGGAGTGAAGAGTGATAATTTAAACCAAGAAGTAAACATGTGATGTCATTTGATTTGAATTTGTAAGATGAATCCGTGAAACTTTTATTGCATGAACACAAAAGGTGTTACTAGAAGGATTCCATATATTTCAAACAAAACTATATTTTTATAATTTTTATCTTAACAAAACAAACTCAAGAAAGTGTTCTTTTATTTTGGTGAAAAAACTAGTCGTGCTCGAGTTGAAAATTTCCTTTTCAAATTTATATATTGTATTTTCATTATTGCTAGCCGAAAGCTTGTGCTTCCCTATCTTAACAAATATTTAAAAATGTTTTTTCTAAATCTCTTTTGAATTTAATTTAAAACCACTGGTTTGAAAATGGTGTGAAAAATTCGTTCGAATGTGGAAGGGAAGACTCCAGCTCCTGGCTACGCTTGGAATATCCAATTGGCGCCACGTAACGAAAAGAAGCAAATGACTGGTGCGCTGTTGTTAACTCGGGTGTAATCGCGTAAGCGGTAACTACTCCAATTAAGAAGAAGAAGAACATTCTTTTTGATTTGAGTACAGGATCCTAGTCCCTACTGGCCAGATCTGAAGCGGAAGCGATTCTTAGCCCAAGTCATGGATTTTTGCCATTGTTTTCACTGACTTCTGTTACTGTGTATTGTATTAGAGAAACAGCACTTTCGTTTTTTCCAAATGCAATCCTTTTTCTGGCGATTTCGTCCTTCAAATAGTCGCTGTTGGTAATCCTTTCTTTTCAAGGTAGTCCGTAATTTTCCCTGCTAGCTGTTAGGTTTTTCATGCTTTGGAAATGTTCACAGCTTCCCTCCGTGCTAATGCTTTCGTCGAGTAGACGGCGAAGGTCCTGTAATGGTATGAGCTGCTTTTTATTATGAAGAAAAAACTCAAATATGCCACATGTCAACAAAAATGAATGCACCAATGCATTTACACTTGTTCGATAGTGAATTTATAGAATTTGTAGAGCAATTATATGAGTACAATTGCACTTTCCATCAAGACAATGCGTCGATCCATAGTGCACCGCTTACTAAAAACTTTTTCGAGTTCAGAAAAATTCCACTTTTGGAAGGCCAACAAAAAGTCCGTATTTAAACCCTATCACGGATCTGCGGCGAATAATAGCCTTCCATTTCTAAGCCCAGCTATCTAGTAGTAGAAAACAAGAGGATACAGGAACACCGGCCCGCTACCATTCTATCGATAGCGGTTCCAGTGAGCGTTTCCGATTCCACACTGTCATGACACCCATATCAGTCTTATCACAAAGACACTCGATGCTAGCGATAGCGAGTTTAGGCATTCCTCGACCAACCCTGATCACACTATTAGTACGTTCAAGGCTCGGCAATCTGAGTGAATCACTTTTCTGAAGGAGGCTGCACTCCGGAGCAAGAGATCTGTAGCTACCTTAATGACTTCAATCTCGGTTTGTAAAACACTGCAATAGTCAGGACTGGAGTTTATAGAGAGTTCCTGACAGTAAACCCCTCCACCAACCTTCCCCCCAAGCTTTAATCCATGCGTAAAGAAGCTCACTGCTTCTCTCCTCCAATGGGTCTTTCCCATCCACAACTCCCTCGTCTGTATATGGGCAGAGACTGAGCCGTCAGAGTTCAGTTTGGCTACTCCATGATCCAAGTGGTATGAAGTCAAAGTGTGTCAGAATATCCGAGTATTCAGATACGTGTTCTCTTAAGAACATCTTAGTCCGATAGCTGCGAAAGTAGCCATACACCTCCGACGACGTCTACGGGTACTATGGGCAAGATGGCGTTTAGTGCCTTGGTTGGAGTGGACACTATGATGATGGGCGTCACGGGTTGAACACTCTCGAGTTTCTTTGCAAGTGTGGTCTTTTCTAGAGCCATCCACCACATAAAGACTCCATGGAACATAATGTGCTTCACGACCCCACCTCTTGCGAATGGCTCCTCTAGAGCAGTATACAGCAAGCGAAGCATTTTTTGCTCTCTCTTCGATATTCGACTTCCGTGAAAGCTTCTTATCCAGGATGAGCCCTAGATATTTCACTGTACCCGCCGGTTGTAGACGGATGTCTCCCATTTGCGGCAGCGATGTCATCGGAATCTTTTATCTTAAAGTAAACAAAACCACCTCGATTTTACTTGGGTTGATGGCGAGACCACTTCTGACTGCCCAATTTATTACAACGCCGAGATATTCCGACGGCAACTCGTATACGGTATTTACGAACTTTCCTTTGACTATAAGTGCTACAGCAAACAGTGCATAGCCAATCACCCGACAGCCACGATCCAAAAGTTTTTTAAGCAGGTCGTTAACGACCAGGATTCATAGAAGAGGAGATAGTATTATACCTTGTGGGGTTCCCCTACTCGTATTTCGTCAAACTTGTATGTTCTGCTTCAATCACTTAGCCGCATAGAAGACTGAGAGTGAGGTGTTTGAAGTTTGATTCAACACCAAGATCGGTAAAAGCAGTAACGACTGCTTCCGATCAGATGTTATTGAAAGTTCTCTTTATATCAAGGAAGGTCCCAACCCTAATGGCTTCTTCAAGCCATGACACGAAAGTATAGATTGATATAAGATATAAGATATATTTATAAATAAATATATATACAAATGAACAAAAAACGACAACTTTAATTACTCCCTTTACATTACTAATTTTCTGCCTTTGAAATTGTGCATGTATTATTTTTACTAAGCTACTATTTATTACCATTTTCTTTACTAACCAATGGAACATATATACAATTATTGCTGTGTGTCCAACATTCCATGAGACTTATTCCTTCACCACAATGCACTATCTATATAACCAAAACTAATAAGTAAGCACATAAAAATTTCATAACTTGGAACAAGAAAAATTTGTGTTACCCATTAGTTGAAGATACTCATCACTAGCAGCAGCATTAATGGCAATAAAATATCCAAATAACCAAATAAGTCAGCAGCGTCTACGGTGGCATGTTAGGACGTGGTCAACGTGCAGCTTCCTCATTAAACAAAGCAGGACCCACCACATTGAGTTGACACTTTCTCCTTTGGCATGCAGCGACATTAACGACGCATAATCCTTTCACATCTATCTCCTGTGCCGAATATCCTTTAGAGTCTTTATGGTATTTTTGGTGGATTTTTATTTCATTTGCTTGTGAGTCATTACACAGTCTTTTTTTCTCTCATACTTTCTACTGTTTCTAATTATTTTATATGCACATAAAAATTTTCCTCGCTCCTCGATATTCATTCAAGATAAAGGATAAATGTTTGTAATTTTAGACTCTTGCCGCTGTGTGGTTAAATATTGGCTATAACGGCTAATTGCAGCGGCTAGTTTTTACCCGCACATCCTTTACGACGATTTCTTTTTTCAAGCGTTTCAATTTTTATTATTCTTTTTTCTTACTTTCATTTCTTAACCCAAAAAAATATTTGCTTTTAATGAGCAGTTATTGCCTTTTGACCCATATCTCAAGGAAATCGCTTGCGTTGTTGTTGCATATTGTCTTAAATATTTGCTGTTGTTGTTGCGCTTAAACATTTTAGGAAAATGGGTTACGCTTGTAATGTGTTTCATATACAAATTTCGGTTAGTCTGCGTAAATCCACGCTTGTTCTCCTCGACTGCTTACCACTTAAGCTGCGTAATCTTGCCGCTGATGAGTACTAATTGATTGTTATTAATGTGCGCGTATGTACTTTGAAAGTGAAGTCTGAGTGAAGTGCAGTCAGGTGTAGGTTAGGTGGTTTTGGATACTTTGCAACGGTTGTTAACTCCAACTGGGCACACGCACGAGCTGTCGGCAGCTTTCTTTCAGGGCGGTCGTCGGTTGCTTTTTCGTGCACCTTTTTTGTTTTAAGGTGGTTTATGTGGAACACATTGATTGGTTGACTGATTACTGTTGTTGCTCATCAGCAGCTAATCATAAGCCCTGAGGCGGCTTACTGACTACCACCGGCGGTACATGACGATAAGCTGTTCTCAGCGTTTTTTTTATTTCTTTTGAGGTGAACAGTGGGTCCATGTGGAAAGTAGAGAGAATGTGGAAGTATAAAAAATTTAAATTTGGGAAAACCGACCAATTTCTATCATGATGGCAAGAGGATTTAAGTGAATATATAAAGAGATTCCTCTTACAGCCGAGCTTACAACAGCGCGCCAGTCGTTCTTCCTCCTCTTCTTCTGTTTCGCCTGGCGGTTACAGCGTCGAATACTCTCAGAGATGGAGTGTTTTCATCCATTCAGAGGCCACACCCTAGCCAGCGTAGCCGCTGTTTCTTGATTCGCTGAGCTGTGCCAGTGTCCTCGTACATCTCCTACAGCTCATCGTTCCGTCTACTGCGGTATTCGCCGCTGCCAATGCGCCAAGGAACATAAAGGAAAACTCTCACGCCGACTCATCAGATGTTGTCATCGTCCCTGCCTCTGTACCATGTAACAGGACGGGGACGATGAGTGACATGTAGGGTTTGGTCTTTGATCGTCGAGAGAGAAATTGCCTACTCAATCCGAAGAAGCACCTGTCGGCAAGAGTTATTCTGGGTTGGCTTTCAAGGCTGACTTTGTTGTTAGCGTTAATACTGGTTCCAAGAAAGACGAGTCGCCTTTTCTGAAACCTCGTTTGGTATTGAAAGGCTCGGAGATGTCCTTTTCGATCGTGATGGAGGTTTGGTATTGCTAAACGGGAAAAATCTCATGCAGAAATCCGCCGATATCCGGGTAGGGGAAGCTCTGAGAACCACTACAAATGCTGCACTAGAAAGACTATTAAAACCTACCAACAATCGACATTGTAGTAGAAACCTCAGCTGCGACAAAAAGCGCGAATAGATAATAAAATAGACCACATAAACTCATGATTTATCTGGGAGAGAAGGTTTCAAGTTACAACAGATAGTGGATGCAGGGGCATGTGACTCGCCAGCGCTACTTACAACATTTATACAGACGGTTCAAAAATTGCTGTGAAGTGGGAACCGGAATCTATTGTTCGGAGCTGGATCTCAGGCGGCACTTCAAACTTCCGGTACAGAAGTCCTTGTGGTTAAGAAAGCGGGTGAGAAAGATAACAATGCAGAAAATAGCATAAAGAAGTTCAAAGTATATGCCAATATCCGATCAAATTTCGTCAGAGAATGTCTTTAGAAGCAGAGAGGCAGTAGATATTGTGGCTGCCGAAAAGTAGCTGCTTATATATTGGATTCCATTCTATCATTCGTCTGGCTGCCGAACCAGTACTGAAAATATGGAATTCACTAAAAAATATGAAGTTACCGAAAGGTATGTTAGACGTATCAAGGTGAGATGGAATGCCTTAGGGACGTACAGGATCGCCAGGATCAGGAGCAAGGCCATCGCGGAACTTTTTTTGGAGTAATGACAGGTTAATGACTCGTACAACCTACTGGCATCACATGCGAGCCGGATGGGCATAAAAAACGACGATATATGCAGAAAGTCAGGGAAATAGGCATTGCCGAAACGCTGGAACAGATCCTGTGCCTCTGTTCAACTATATCTAGAACTGCTCTTAGATATCTAGCTAGCTGCTTCGCTGATTAGGCTCTTAAAGTTCGAAAAAAGTATTGACATCCTTTATGACGAATATTTCCGGGCAAACCTTCATCTGGCATTACTAAAAAGGAGTAGGTCTATGGCAGTAAAACCTAACCTAACCTATACCTGTAACAGCATACCCGAAAGAAATCCTATATGCCTTTGATTTTCTTCTGTATAGTATAAATTTTATATTGATTTATCGGAAGCTATACACTGTAGACGCTGCCTTTTGTTTTGCTAACCCGTAAGTTATCAAATTAGCTTACAAGTGTGGCTCCAGATTATCTCGATGTGCAAGAACAATTTACTCTGAAAAGTGAAATTTTGAAACATCTTTTGCAACAGCTAGCTATAGTTATACTGAAAACGAATTTATTTACATTAATTTTTAAGACATGAAATATTTTCGCGAAAATGTTTATGTATTCATTTATTTTTAAGCACCAGCAAGACCACCCATGTGGCAAGTAGAAGCCAGTGCTCACAAGTTCAGCGGTAATTACCGCTTATGAAGTGCCGCATTGCCTTTTATGGACACGTCAAAACAATTTGTAAAACAAGTGAATTTCATCAATGCAACATGAAGCAGTTGAAGCGGCAATAAAGCTTAATTTTTATAAACACAGAAAATTTCATTTACACATTATGGAATGCTCAAGTAATTCTCATTCTACCGGGTGTACTTTCGTATATTCGCAATCGGAAATATGAGGGTGACTGTTTGTGGTTTTTAGTTTGATATAAATGGTTCGTACAATCGAGGTATTATTCAATTTCAATGAATGAACTGTGGTTAAGGCAACGTTAGCAGTTCTTTTCTCCTGTCTAAAGTTAAATTTAATAGTATTGATATACATATTGACGCTGGTGCGCTTTCTTATCCCAAATACTATATCCTTATTAGGGAAATTACAGCTCCGATACCAATTGTACACCCTGTAAGTAGAAAAGCTATCTTTAATAAAATGTATTTCCATAATTCTTGTCTCTCAACTCATAGCAATAATGAAACATATGAGTAAATAGCCGTAAACAGTATTTGCAAAACACTTGCGAAATTTTAATTTTATGACCTCATGCATGAGTGACATTCCGCGCATGCTCCCCGGAGACTTGCAATTGTAGTTAACTACCGAAAAGCGCTTACCTTGCCAGGGGCATGTGCGAATTTTCAACTATTTTACAAATCCACATTGTAATGCGCATTACAAATATTTGCGCGCAAGCTGTCCAGTAGCTGGAACATACAGCAAAACACAGAAATGCTTAAGTACGAGCACAGTTATGGCAACAAAGCGAGCGCTAAAGCAAAAGTCGGTATGTAAGAAAGCCGCGGCAGCGACTCCTCACTGGCAGTGATTTCAATTAAAAATTGACAAATTTTTATGGCATTACTCGTCAACGCAGCCAGCAAGTGCAACGCGCAACTGTGGCTTGTTTTGTGCCTGCGCAGGCGCTCTTACAAACACACATATATATTTATGCGCCTGCGCCCATGTTCAAGTCGCCTTTAAATGCCAGTGCCAATTTAGCAAAATCATTAAAACATTTTATGTACAAAAAACAGACAATAATAACAACAACATCAACCGTAGGCAGGCGTCCAACTGTGCAGTGAATAAGCCAACGCAACGATCAGTCGAAGACGGTCGGTAAGCTCAACAGAGTTTTAGCCCACGCACACACAGTGCTGCAGTCGCCAGTCTTCAATCAAAATATTTATGCCGGCGTTGAAATGCCAAAAAGATTCGAGTTATGCATAATGTGTTGACAGTTTAACAAGCAAAAAGCGCTTCAGCGGCAGGCAGCTTTATTCCTGGCTTTATTAATCGTGGCTAAATATCGATTTGATTGGGAAAGAAATTGTTTTTGTGGAAATTAGTTGACTTTTTGTGAGTTCTTATTGTTCGACTTTGTGCTCACTTATCTACCGTTAAGCTTGCACTATGTATAATCTTGAAGTTAGTAAATCATTTGATCTTAATTGATCCACTTTGTCATAGAATTGTTTACAAATTAAACTGCAATCTGTCAATTAAGTTGTGACATATATGACAAGCAACTCGCATTAAGTTATTAAGCCAATAATTTGAGTTATTTGTGGCTTTGTTCGTGTTTAGATGTCATCAGCGATAATCCACAAATATTAAATAGCTTAACCCTTCAGAGCTCAAGAATTATTCACTATACGCCGAAAGTTTAATGTCATTTCAGTATAACGAACTATAACTGTAGATCTACTGCTTCGATACGCAGCCTTCTTCGTAAAAGGGCGATAATATTTGCCTTGAGCTCGCTGACCATATGTTTGAAGCTAGTAAAGGATGTCTCGATTTCATAACTATGGTATAAAGTTACTTCATAATTAAACTGGTTGTGATGCCTGCCCACAGCGGCCAGATATTTCAGTCTCACTAGCTGGAGAATAGGACCTTGTAGTCCACAGCAGGATGGTCCTCGGAGCTTGGTAAGCGCTGGTCAGCTTCTTGTAGTTGCAGTTGCAAAGTCTTTCTGGCGGAACGATAATCGTATGAGGTTTAGTGAGCTCTTCGTCCTTTGCCAAGTTCACTTTCAATAGTTGTAAGAGTTTTAACTGAGTTCGGTTGTAATTCATGCGGCTTGAACAAAAAATTGATCAGATGGAACCATTATCTCAACATTTCCTCCTCGAATGTCCTGCCAATGGCAGATCAAAGCTAAAGTTCTTTGGATATTATATTTTTAGTTATCCAGTTGAAATGGCGGAACTAGAAATAAAACACCTCGCAGATTTGTGATAGATTCAAAGTGCTTTGTGTTGATAGTTAATATTATTTAGATTATAAGTGATGAACTGGCTTCTCAAAGAACTATAAATTCCAAACTAAATGAGATACTCTCCCTTCTAGGGCGATCGGCCATTTATACCAACCTAACTGAATCTAGTATAAAGCGGCTTCGAACAACTATCAAATCAATCTTGACACAGAAACTGAATATAGAAAATGGGTGGCTTTAGAAAAATATGAATATACATTCCTCGTAAACTAATGATGTTATATATGGGACATTGGGTTTTCATTACATTTAGTACATATGAAAATGTAGGAGATCATGTTATAACCATACTCATCACCTATTAAAATATTATAATATATTTGAAACTACTAACAGTGTGATAACTGTCTAAAGGATGCATATAGTGAGCCCTTTCTTCAAATTTCATAAAATAGTTGATCGCTTTGAACCAAATTCTGTTCATGGTGTTTTCATTATGTTCTCTTCCAATAGTTTCAAAATCGCTCAAGTCCTTAAGAGTCACATCACAAAGACCTGTGGAAAATTTTATGAATATCGGTTGAGTTCTCGATAGATTTTTAAAAACGCAGTTTCGAAAAACACGCGTTTAAAGACGACGTACTTAGCCTAGCTAGCCTCGAGCGCACAAGTTCTCAATGCAGTACCTCCAAAACTATTACCCAGATCAACTTGAAAATTTACGACAATATTCTAGGAGAAATTGTAGAATTTAATAAGATAAAAAATTCGAATTCGTTATTCGAATTCGTCCGTAAACCCATGCAAACCTTTAATTGAATTCTTCATTTCAATCAGATTTCTGGGTTGTATTCTTTCTTGACATAACCCTATAAAAAATTTTTGGTTTAGGCACGTCAGGTGACTTTGGATACGCCATCGGAAAGTTCTGGGTAAAAAAACTCATTTAACATCTTTAAGTAACGGTGCATATTACAATTACTGTTATACCGTTTGCTTCAATAAAGTGTGGCCCGAAAATAAACCTTGCTGAAACTGCGCACAGGGACTCATTCTGAGTGAAGTTTCGTCTCATGGATTATTTCTGAACTTAATTCATTCTGTGTAAGGTAATTTTGTTTTCTCATGAATTTTTCGTTATAATGACCGTCTGCCAGCTCAAAGTTGCAAGTCGAAATTCTTGGATTGCCGGAGATTCTTCGTTGTATTTACATTTAATAGCATGCTAATCAAACTAAGATTCTTTGAGGAAGTATCAAAGGGCATTTATTTTTCCAGTTCGCTTAAGATTAGTCAGATAGTTTCTGATCTTTTTATAAATAGTACCAAGTTGATTTGTTATTCGCCTTGCTTGAGCGCCTGGTCTCAGCGGAATTTCTGGAGATTGCAAAGCCGCTAAGCCAATTTCAACAGAGTTGGTATCCAATTTTTCTTTTGCATTCTAACGCTGGATCTATGGACCTCTTAAGAACATAACAAGCGCTGGTCCGCGACCAGAACTTGAGCGGCTGAGAGTGGAACGCAAGACATACCCCGAACAACTATCTCTTAGAAAAATTCATCTCACCCTAATTGTAGGGTACTTTTCAATTGGCTCACATGCGGTTTGGCAAAATATCTTTTCGGGTTCTTATTGCCAAAGCTGTACGGGGAAAGTTAAGCTGGATTAATCTAGTTACTTTCTTGCCAACTGTCTACCTTTTGGCTGGGCGAATATGGAAAAGTGGCTAGGAATGATTAAAATTTCTTGAAGGCTCAAACGACTTCTTCTATCAGTCTATTTATGGATCGATTTGGTGACCCATATTTGGAAGTTTTGGGTATCATAAAGGACCAGTATTCACAGCTATACATGTGGGATCAAATTCTACTTTTGTTCTCAAATATTGTTAAATTTAATTATTTTATTTTCGTTTTAAAAACCATTCTTCTTCCTCAAATTAGTTGTGTGGTCTTTGTCAATGATTTTTTTCTTCAATATTGTGTACAAATTAATGAAAATTTTATAGCATTCATACCTTTTGAACAAATTACTTCCTATAAGTGTAGAATTTAAACAAAAGTCCAAATCATGCACTAAATGCTTCTAGCAGCAGGACAAAATTTCAACGCCGGTGTGGTCCTGACCGTAGACACACGCTACGAGAGCCACTATTTTAGGCTGCCAAGGTAATAAAGGATATGCTTAAAGACGAAAATACAATGCTGGCGAAAAGTGTGCGTAATATTATGGATTGTCGGCAGAATGAATTGCATAAATTGAATGAAAGGAAAAAGCAGCACTTTGTTTTTTTTTTTTGTTGTAGAGACGCTAAGTAAGTAATAAATGTG
Source organism: Bactrocera dorsalis (assembly GCF_023373825.1). NCBI lineage: Eukaryota > Metazoa > Arthropoda > Insecta > Diptera > Tephritidae > Bactrocera > Bactrocera dorsalis. Next base: position 46,797,155 of record NC_064306.1, read on the forward strand.
TACAACTCAATTATTTGGATAAGTAGGAAACCAAGACTGCGGCAAGACGGTACTTCCGGTCAATGAATAGCTGGCTGCTTGCTGGGTTCCTGCGCCAAGCAATTGAATTGTCAAAAATGCTAAGCAGAAATTTAATGACGGTGTCAGCGCGCCAAAAGAGTGCTGGCTAGCAGATGAGTTTGAAAGCGCTTGCGGCAGGTAAATGAACTCAAATTGCAAGATATAGTTAAATATATATAAATGTCGTGGCTTTGTTTTCGTGTCAGCATTATCAATTGCGCTCGGTATCAGGATAAGAGCTCGCAAAGTCCTGCGAACAAACGGATGTCCGGCTGTAGCATTTGAGACCTCGAGCTGCCGCTTTTGCCAAAATAATTTTTCACAGTTTTGTGTAGAGAATTTTTTGTATGCGATTGTTTGTTGTTTTCGTTGGCCATACTTGTGTGCCAATTGTTGCAAGTGTCAGCGCCACAATGGCTGGTCGATTGATCCTACGCACGAAGCCGTACTTAACGCAGCTCGAGTGCAAAGCAAGCAAATATGACATTGGCATGACTTTGAGAGACAAAAAATATTAGAAAAAAAATTAAAAAAAAAAGAATTAGAAAAAAAAATTATAAAAAAATTAAAAAAAATTAGAAAAAATAAAAAAAAAACATTAGAAAAAAAATATGAAAAAAAATTGGAAACAAAAATTTAAAAGAAAAATAAAAAAAATATTTTTTAATTAAACCAAACTTTTAAAAATTAAAACAAAAAATTAAAAAAAAAAATTGGAATAAAAAAAATTTGAAAAAATTTAAATTAATTTTAAAAAATTTAAAAAAAAACTTAAAAAAAATTAAAAAAAAAAAATTAAAAAAAATTAAAAAAAAAAATTAAAAAAAAATTTAAAAAAAAATTTAGATAAAAATTAATTTTAAAGAAATTAGGAAAAATATTTCGAAAAAATAGGAAAACAAAAATAAAATAAAAAAATAGAAACAATAATATGAAAAACAAATTTTTTTTTATTTAAAAAAAATTGAAAAACATCGAGAAAAACAACAAATAAACATAAAATCTATAAGGCAGACAATAGCCAAAAATCATATATCAAATATTCTTTTATTAGACTTAATGCCAATTCATTATGCTGTCATTGTTAACGAGCGTTTTTTGTCTTCGCTGCTTTGTTGTTCCATTTCTCTTCCTTTTTTCTTTCCTGAAAATGTCGCCTTGGCCATTGTTCAACTTGACACGCGTTTCAATTTAGCAATTCAATGCCTAACGATCACCGTCGCTGCATTGCTTTACTTTAAATTCGTTCAAACTGTATTTACGAGCGCTTATCCCGACACTTCCCAAGAATCATTGGCAGGTACTTATTTTCCGAATTTTCCAAAAACTATTTTGCCATTAATTCAATACGATTTTCATCAATTTCCCAATTGCATTGCCATTAGCACTTTTTAAACTATTTTATTGCACTCATTGTTGTTGTAGTAATAGATTTTCTTTTCGAAAATTATACCTTTATGCTCTCGGTGAAATATTTATCGCGCAGAACAAATTGCTCGCTCTCAACGCGCTCCCGCTGCGCATTGTTGTTGATCCCAACCATTGTCTGCGTGTCCGTTGCACTTTATGGATTTCTTTGTTTTATTTGTCACTTGCTTTGTGTCCATTATCACTTTGCTTTTGTTGTCACTCCGTTTGTGTGATTATTGGACGCGCTTGGCAGTTACGCTAATTACTTTTCAATTTCACTGCGCGCTTCAAATCAGCAGCCACCAGCAACCATCCGCTGTGCTCTAGATACCCACATCTGTGCCGCGCCGAGTGCCAAAATTGTCTCGAGTCTCGTGCAACAGATGTGCATTGCGAATTTTTCCAATCATTTTCATTTTCTAATCCATTTTGAAATTTTGTCAATTTCTTAAATAGCTTCGTATTGCCAAGCGGATCGCTCCATCATTGTGCCCTGCACCAGCACTAATCAATGTGGATTGTATGTTTTGTGGGCGTGTTGCAAATTAATTCGTTCAGCTCGGCGTTCACAACAGCGGCCGATAGTGTGCTAATTGTTACTTTGATCGATATTAATTCGGCATGAAACGTAAGGAAATTACTTAAATGTCGCAATACATGAGTAATCGGTGTATTTTTCTGAAGAAAATTTTGTAAGGATTAATTCGCGCGGCATTTCTTAGTAATCGGCATGCTTTGTTGGAGGCGGTAGTGTTTGTATTTACCGCTATTTTTACGTGCTTAGTTATTTTCTTTGCATTATCGTTCAAAACCATAATTAATACCCACTACGCAGTGAATTGTTAATAAACGAAGAATGCACAGCAACCTTAGGTCGGTTGTGACTTCGCCCACTCCTAATATACATATGTATATAGGTTGTCAAATATCTCCCTTCCGTCTTTTTGTCTCTTGAATTTCACGACTATGTATAAATATATATGCTATAGAGCTCGTCTTTGAAAGGTCTTGATATAACCTACAAAACGACGCTATGCATAATTAGTTTGGACATTGCGTTCACCAGTTATAGACGTGTAAACATGGAGTTCATTAACGCCGAAATTCGCGCTATTTTAAAGTTTTCCTTCGTTAAGAGCAAATCCGCTAGAGAAACATTCCGTGAGATTAACGGTGTTTTGGGGGATGGTACTCTATCACTTCGAACAGCGGTGGTATGGTTTCGACGATTCAGAGTGGGTGAAAACGACACCATGGATAAGCCACCCGTCGGAAGACCTATGACGACGAATACCGATCAAATAACGGAAAACATCGTGTTAGACCCGCATGTGGCATCTCGTGGCATCGCCCAGATGATGGAAGTTAGTCACCAAACCATTTTAAACCATCTGCAGAAGGCTGGATATACAAAAAAGCTTGATGTTTGGGTGCCGCATGATTTGACGCAAAAAACCTTCTGGACCGAATCAACTCATATCGCAGGAACGAACTAGACCCATTTTGGAAGCGGATAACGACTGGCGACTAAAAATGGATCACATACGACAATATCGAGCGAAAATGGTAGTGGTCGAAGACCGATGAATCGTCCCAAACAGTGGCCAAGCCGAGATTGACGGCCAGGAAGGTTTGCTGTGCGTTTGGTGGGATAGGAAGGAAATCATTCACTATGAGCTGCTCCCATATGGCCAGAGGCTTAATTTTACTATCTACTGCGAACAAATGGACCGCTTGAAGCTGGCGATAGACCAGAAACGTCCAGAATTGGCCAACAGGAAGTGCGTAGTGTTCCCTTGGTGGAACGTCAGACCACACACTTCATTGATGACTCGTCAGAAGCTACGGGAGCTCGGATGGGAGGTTTTATCGCATCCACCATATAGCCAGGATATAGCGCCAAGCGACCAACGACCTGTTCATGGAGGGAGGCTTCTACAAAGGGGGTATTCTGAAGTTGCCGTCTAGAAGGAAACAGATTAAAGAATGAAACGACGTACAAGTATATTTGAACTAAACCCGATCATTGCAACACTTTTTATAAAACATTGAATAAAGAGCAAAAAGGCGGAAGGGAGATATTTGACAACCCAATATAACGGTGTTGTTAAAAACTACTAAAAGTGTGATAAGTCAATAACTAAATTTAACCCCGAAATGATATGAAAAGGTTTCATGGGAGCCGGTGTCAAGGCACAGTCCACTTTTAGGAGATATCTCACGTCTCGGTACCTACTCGACCGCTGACGTTCCCATATTACAATGCGAAAATTTATGAAAAAAATTGGACTAAAAAGGCTAGTAGTCCTTTTGTAGTATGTCATCTTACTATTATCTCTTATTCAATATAAGTGAATATAAGGTCAATACTTCCTTAAGCCATCATACTATTACAAAGATTGAACTTCCGGATGACTTTATACTGCATATACATCATACATAAAAATACCGGCCAAAATGTGTTTCACTAATAGTAGATTTATGCCAAAAATTGTTAAAAATGGGCGAAATCTCGATCCAGTCCCCCTATTGCTAATATCAGAATTTTCAAACATTCGGTACAGTGATAAAACCCTGAGAAAAAGAAAATTTGATTTAAATATATTCACGATTCCTTACTTGTTGTTTATATATTATTATTTTCTCGTAATCTAACACACAAATTTATCAAATAAATTTCGCTTTTCGTCTGTTATTGCCATTTTTAGCCACTTTTCGATACTTGAAAAAAAAATCCTTTCCCTTTTTAATGCCCACCAGTGATTAATTTATGCAGCCTCTGGCAACTTAGTTATTTCTGCGACTTATTTCTTTCCAAATCAATAAATTTGGAGCAGTCGACACTCGTAAGCGCCGCCAATTAAAAGAGCCACTTCCTGTTGTTAATTAACGCCCTGTTGAACTCACCAACATATTACGACCTGAAGCAGAACTTTCGCTCGCATGTGTTCGCTTGCTATCCAAACTGCAGTGCATGGTGGCGCTTAGAATGCTTTTGGTGTGGCAGGTTGCGCGTGCGCGCATTACTTAGCGCATGATTAACGTCAAAGTGCCGCTGGGCCAACAAATCGATGCCTTAGTGCGCCCAAGTGCAAACACTTGCAAAGGCAAATAAAAGGTCGCTGGCACAGCTGAATAACTGCCAGGCATAAAATTATTAATGTTCTTTTAAGGCCGCTACAAATTCCTAAATAAACCTAAATAAACATTGCGATTGAATTATAGACTAAATGGCATTTGCTATCAAATGGCAACTACCACATTTTTCAAAAACAAAAAAATACTTATAGTTCTACTAATCGTCGTCATGCGATCCGACCAAGCTCCCCAAATTTATTGTCTTACACGTGTAATACATTTATATGCCCACATGTTGCACGGCAATTATGTCGCCACAATTTGTTTACACAAATTATAAGCGATTTATCTGTGACAGCCAACTTTGGCTACCGCGCTATGCCGTACAACTTAATCCATAAGATTGGCAAATATGGTTGCGGCTGCCTGCTAGGCATTCCCATGTGGGAGCTGCAGCGCAAACGAAAGACTTAAGCGCGAAACTTGATATGGCTGTGTGATGAACGCCGCCGCAACTGCAGCAAGCATTTCAATGCGCCACACAGTGTGACTGTTATTCTGTATGTTTTAAAACTATACTGATTGACAGAGGTAATAAATATTTTAGTAGTAAATAATAGCGTCACATCGCGCCTTGTTATTGTGAACGTCTTCATTAGCCTTAAAACGGCATGCCGCACATTCATAGTCAAGCTGCAACTATAGCGTTTTATTATTTTTACTGTTCGTTCCATATGTGCGGCAGAATTTGCCTCTATATTAATTATTGCACAAATTTAATACTAAAGAGAGAATGAAGCTTCTCCAAGACACACAGATACATAAATGGTCCTAAGACTTTTCTTTGAACTGCTTTTATTAATATTTGAATTTTGCACATGAATGATTTATATTGAAGTCAACAGTCTCGAAACGTTTAGTATAGTTGATATATTCTTATCAATAGGTTTTCTACTATTGGTAATATATTTGGGATTATAGGAAATTTAATTCTTAAAACTTCCGAACACTACCATACATTGATATTTAAACCTAAAGTATTGCTAGTGAAATACTGAAGTAGATCTGTAACTGACAGGCAGACGAGTTCAAAGGAGTATATGATTTTATTTAGTAAATTCAAGGGCTTTTTTATAAATTCAGTTTCTAGATAACCTGACTTTTGGTCGTCATTATACTCCCTACGACCATTTTTTAATCATATAAACCGTGGTACACGTCAAGTAACCTACTCCTTACCTAAATTTTACAGATCTATTAATCTAACATCATTTCTAATAAACAGTTTGGAGGTGATCTGCCACGATCTTATCAAACCGTTAGGATCGTAAGTCTTGCAAAACCATCAACAATGCTAACACGGGTTTAATATTGCTTTTTTTGACATTAATCAGAAACTATTGGTTTTGGTGCTAAGCAATAGAAAAAACAATATACGATGGGCAGGATATAAAAATCTCTCGCCAGTTTACTTGTGACACCCCACAGGGAGGCATTCTATTCCCATTGCTGTGGATCACCGTGATCAACCAATTATTACCTCTCCTTGACAAAGTTTTCTACTACGCGGAAGATATCGCCATGGACTAATTGTTAACTTTTGGCAAGGAAAACAGAAGTCTATTTCTTCACTAGAAGAGCGCAAACTTTACAATTCAATCCCTCCTTATTAAGGGGAGAAACTATTTCACTCTAAATATCTCGATGTTATCCTAAATAAAAAAAAAAACTAAATTAGAGAGAGCACATTCAGAGCAGGGCTTCCAAATCCCTTTGAGTCTGAAATTCCTGCAAAATATCCATTGTTTCAAAGTGGGGCTGTCCACCATACATGGGCTATTGGTTCTACACAAGTAAAAAAGTCGGGTTGTGGAGGTTATATACATATATTCAAGTGAGGGTCCAGGCAATGCTTACGGCCGGCTAATGATTTTAGGTCACTGGAGTCAGGCATTAATGAATAGCTAAGCGGCTATGTATAGTGCCAATACAATGTCTCTTTGCGTTGGGTTTTACAAGATAGAAAATTAAAGACTTTTAGCAGAAAATATAGTTAATATCATCTGGGTACCTGGTTGTATAGAAATGGAAGGAAATGAAGGGACAGACGAGCAACTGAAGACACAATCCGCTCAAGCTGTTCTAGGCCATTAAGCTCCTTCAAAGGGCCTAAAGAAAGCTCCGGTCTTGCAACACAAGCAACACAGGGAATACCAAAATGTTACTTTTGGGATAGTGTTGATGGTGGACACACCACAAAGCTCCTACTTTTAGGGGAAAAGGCAACTTAGCAGCATACCCGTAAGGTCCTACCTTCCGAAAATGGGAAAAGTAAATTCGCTGGAATGGAGGGCATGCGCGGAGGATGATGATACACTGAAGAGAGAGAGTGGAATCAGGTAATTTACCAAATCTTACGAGTTGCTGGATAAGGTTTAAATTGGTTACCTATATATTATATTACTATAGTAATTACGCAAGCTTTAGTTGCTCTATGCAAGTGGTTTAACATTTGAGTCTGTTACTCGTAAGGGTTTGGTTGAACAATATGTGTGAGAGCTGGCTTGATAGAGACGTAGCTGTCGGCAATTTTCCATCAACTCAAGCTTTAGACCAAGCGTAGGTCAATAGTATCAAGAGATCTGCTGCTCCGGAGCCTACCCTTCTTCAGAGTGGTGACTATCCACTCCGACAATAGCGCAGCGATATTAGTCTTGAACTCACTGACAACTTTGATCTCATTAGTATAGGTACTTCAGTGTCAGTAACTGAGGAATGGGAACAGACAGGAGCTCCGTTGGCTTCTCGTGGGTCACTATAGGCCTATTGGGCCTTAATTTGCCTTAGAAAGCGTTGATTGGTCAACTTTTAGCAACTAAGCAGTTCCTCCTGGCCAAGGGTTATCGTAAGAAGTCCAGAAAGCTCTGATTATTTTCAATAAAAATAGAAATAGATGCGCGCTTTTCACAATCACTTTTTCCTGACTTTTACTGATCAGATTTCCTTTTTGATTCTCAGTTTCCACATTTTATAAGTGGCTTATCAAGTCGTTATATCTCTTCTCTTACAATTTCGTATTATCGATGTCGATTTCTTTTTCGCTTACGATGTATCTGCTCAGTCTACATCTTAATCAAATTTGATCCTGATTGACTGAAATTCAAAATGTTCATTCACTTCTCAACTTAAGAGTAGGTTCTTATAAATCACTACTGGTGGAGAGGGAAGGTTTGTGGTATGACATGAACCTCTAACCGCAAAGAGTATATTAGGTATATACACCAGTATTTGACTATTTGCATTTAAGTATTAATACATCCTATTCTATAAGCATTTTCCAATCAACATGTATGTACAAACATAAATACAATAATATCAGCACAACCAAATGCTTCCCTCAGTAGACGCCAATGTCTCGGACGGTAAGCCGTTTCAGCTCCTCGACACGACAGCCACACATGGCTTACATCACACTATTAACTACATATTACTTCATAAGTACGTGGCAGTATATTGCTCCCCACACGACATATCACTTAAATTATTCCCACTCTAAATTGCACCTTCCCACCGCCACTCCCGCAGCCGCAACACTTCCCCCACACGGTGGAGCAGCACTTAAATCCCCAAGATTGATGTTAACGGGAAGCGAATGCATTTCACTTGGACATCAATATTAAGAGTTTCCTCTGAATTGTTATGTTTGTTGTTGCTGCTGTTGTTGTCGATATTACTTGATCCCCACTCAGCGCGCGGCAAGGCTTCCACTAGCTTGGTCTCACTAGCTATGGGATAAAATGCAATTTAACAATAGCGACTGCCATACACTTGTAAGCACTGACTGTTTTGCTGTTGTTGCAAGGCTAGTCGTCCGTCCGTCCGCACGTCAGTCCCCTAACTGCCTTGCGCAGGCCTCGCTGTCTGCATCGTTCATTGTTCACGCGCGTATTTATGTCCGTCTGTCAGCGTATTTAACATATAGAACAACAACGCCCAACAACAACAACAACGGGAGATTGAATGCATGTAGTCTTGCAGATGTATGTGTGTTTGTGTGTGTGTTTACTGCTCTCTACAAGTGTGCATTTTATTGCAACTTTAATCTTGATGCAATGTCGATCGCCGTTTCACTTGCAGTGCAACAACACACATGCATACATCTTATACTTATATGTACTACATATGTATGTAGTTACGCAGTGTATTATATATGCGTATTTATAGCCAACAACAACAATTAGTGTTGAACAATAGCTCTAGAAGTGTATGTTGCAACACTGCACTGCGGCAGCAATCATTTTGCACCGGAAAGCGAATTTATTTTCGCGATTTCCGGTTGATTATTTCGTCTGGACAAAGCGGTAAATATGCTTCCTTGTTTGCCATAGCGGCGTGTTGTTGTTATTGCTGTTATGAGAGTGTGTGAACGCCTGATGCTGCAGGGCATTTTTCTTCACTCTCGCCATTCAATCATTCCTTGTAAACAAGCAAACATATGTATATACAGACATACATGTCTTCGCACTTGCTTTGTTGTTATTGATTCAGTGCCTTTCAACTTTCATGTTCGTATTAATGTGGAGAAAGATTTTTATAATTTATGATAGGAAATTGCATAATTTAATTGCCACTGGGCGTAGTATATCTTAAAGGGCAAAAGTGTTAAACTTTTTGTTGCTTTTTTGTAAGTTATGTCTGAAGAGAAATTTTTATTTAAGTTCATTGTAAAGATTCGACCTAAAAAACTAAGTTAAGTTACGCATTTTTATGTATGCTTCCATCTCGATTCGAACAATGTGTTTTTGATGTGAGGCTTAATGATAGCCTCGAAGAAGAAGATTATATAATGTTTAAGCAGTCATCGAACGTCTGATGATTTCTTAAGAAATTTTTTTCAAACCCCTCAAGGATTTAATTTTTTTAGCGTATACTTAGACACTAGTTAGAAGAGAGCGCAAACTTATGTGCTTATCCAATGCGTTGCCAATGCAAAAACTACCATAAATCTTCCGTAGAACCTTTCTCGAAAACTCGTAAGACGAACTCATCGGATGTTGTCATCGTCCGTGCCTCTGTACCGTATAGCAGGACGGAATGATGAGTGACTTGTAGAATTTGGCCGTTGTTCGTCGAGAGGAACTTTATTTCGCAATGCGTTGGATTTCGAGGCTGACATTGGTTTTGGTATTAACTGTAATGATGGTTTCTGTGAAAGCATCCCAGAAAAATCGGCTTGGAAAGGAATGCGTTGTGGTCCTCATCCGGAAGTACGTGCACCTCACTGTGCTGGTTCAATATAGGACGTTAAGAGATTAAAAAATCAGATATTATTTTAGTCCATATTTTCTTGTGATCGATGTTACAACTAAAATCAATGACTCCTCTTGCAAGTACTTCTTACAAGTAAATGAATTTTTCCAAGGGATATGTTGGGTTAGGTTATGTAACTCTTGCGTGTCAAGAACTTAAACGTGTCTGTAGAGACGACTATTAATTTTTTTAGCATAATGTAATGCTTGAGTCACTAGCATTGTGGAATATTGGAATGTAGTTTAATCCAAACAATTTTAGTTGCTCATAAGCTGTCAATTTTAGCTTTGTATACGTGTTCCAATAGGCAAACTTTTACTATTCCGTAACTATGAATTAGATAGGTGTTCCCTGTATTGTAGAGCCGTATCTCAATTTTGTACCTTTTCGAAAAGTATTGCCGATGAAGTATAACTAACTCACAGTTGGTAACGATTCATAGTGGGGGTCTAACGAGTGGTTTCTTTTCAATATTCTACGTTGTAACCTACTGTCCAATTTTTTTTATTTTACGTGATCTTCCCAAGTTCGCCTCTTATCAATTTGAGTCCCCAAATATTTTGCGCATATGTTTGTTGGTAACGACTGACCATATAAAGCCAAATGAGAGCAATTTTGGGCTTGAAAGTATGCACTACTTGTGCGGACTTTCCTGTGTTGATACCAGTGTTCTACTTGGTCAGCCACGGTTCAAGAGAATTCAATTGCATCTGCAGTTTTCTGGCAGCAGTAGTAGGGTTGCCACTTGATGCTAGCAGAGTAAGATCATCAGCATAGGTTGCCGGCATTCCGGCGTCAAAGTTGATTATTGGAAAGTATGCTGTATAAAAAACGTAGAGAACAGGAGCGAGTATATTATCTTGGGGACGACAGCCCAAAGCCCGATGCATCGAACGGCCGATTGTGCAACTAAGACTTGGTCAGGATATATGTACGTAAGAAGACATTGGTAGTTTTTCCTCTAATTTGAATAATAGCCCTAGATGTTAGGCTTTGTCAAAGCTGTAGATCAGTATTTATTATTTTCCATACATCAGTTATAGAATGTTCTATCGAATTACATTGTTCAATTGTGCCATGAAATTTTCACAAGAAATTAGCGAATAACACGCGTGATGTTTGGTCTGGCTTAAAACGTGAAATTATCTGCTCATCGAAGTTACTTTCTCCGTAATCATTTTTAAAGAAATGTGGACCGATGATTCCACCGGCCTGTAAAGCACACCAAACGGTTGTGTTTTCTGGGGTTTCTCCTGAATTCAATTTTTGAATTTCAATTTAAAATCTCGTAGCAAAATGTGCCAGGTCGTTTCACATGTCAGTCCGAGTTGCTGCGAACGGTACCGAATCGACTCTCCACGATCTTCCTGTACATTCTCAGCTCCGGCTGCTATATTTTCTTCGAGTGGGCGATGGTGTTGTGAATAGGATGCTTAGTAGGCCTATTATGTTAACCACTATTTGTAAGCATTGTTCAGGCGTAAGTCTTCTCATGATGAAATGAACGGAAATAATATGACATCTTGACAGAACTCACGCGTAATCTGTCAGAAAAAAGGGTTTTAAGAAAAGTACCTCTACTTTGATCACCCGTTAGTAGAATTTTTGCAGCATAGAAAGCTTTTATGGTTAAGCTAGTCAATAAAAGCTTTGAGGAGAGCCTAAGCTCACATCAGTAAAGGCAAATATTTTAATTTTTATCACAATTTCAATAAATTTTGGTTAGATTATAATAGTTAAAGGGTGGATTATGACGTTAAATGTCTTTTACTATTGTATTATTCTTGTATTATTGTTGCATTTTCCTACAATTCATGAGTTATTTACATCAGACAGACCTTGCCAATGCACCTTCGGTTCTCTTCATATTAATTAGCACCAAAGACATTTGTGTTTTAGTATGATTGTATAGTTTTTTTAAATATACAACTTGACAACATAAAAATTAGAATTTGAAATTGCGCCACTCAACGCCGAATATCCCTACGTATATCCTGCCGCAACTATATAACTAACGTTGTTTATCAATAAATCCATCGCTAGCGCTGTGAGCGGCTCCAAAATATTGGTATTAGCGCGCTGGGTGAGCAGCTGCAGCATAAATGCAGCAAAACACAATAATAAACAAATGAATATGTGAAAAAAGAAATGAAAAATGAAATAAAATAAATAGCCATAAAGCAAAGGAGCAACCAAAGTATGCGCCCCTGCCAAAAGCAACAACAAATTAAGCGGCTCTAACACACGTGTGTCTGTCCACACACACATGACCAGCCACAAAAAAAAACTTAAAATAAAAAGAAAAATTTGTTTGCGCAACTGAATGAAGGGAACCCGGGTTCAAAATAAGAAAATAATAATAAAACAGACAGACACACAAACGTTTCATTTCTGCCCCCATCACGCTCCTTTGTGATCCTGTGTACATGTGTATATATGTGTGTGTTTGTTGTTTTACGGCACTCGCTACATTTTGTTGCATCTTTAAGTTTTCTTTAAGGATTATTAAAGGCGCGCATATCAACATTATTAGTTGTTGGCTGCGCATGCGCCGCAGCGCTAGCGGCCAGTCACAGGCCCGTATTCATGTATGTATGGGGCAAGTACTATAAAAAAGGCCCGGTGTTTCGTTTTGTAACAAACAGAAAAACACTTGCAGCGTGCTGCCTTCAACACTTCTAACCCCTCAAACAACAAGGCTTGGGCCTTCTCCGCTGTCTTCTTCCACGGCTTCTACTGCTGCTGCTGCTTCATTACCATCATCATGAGCAGCTTCGTGGCAAGGGTTAGGTTGGTGAAAGGCTTTTCATTTACAGTTGCAGTGAAATGTGTTGCGTTTTGCCGCTTCTGGGCGCGGCTGCTGGGGCTGCAAGCTGCACAACCATTTACATACATACATATGTACATCTTCATAAGGGTACACATGTGGACACACGTGAGTATCACTTTTATGAGTTGACTGCCAGCGCAGCTGACCAAAAAGCGGTGCATTGGTTGCTTGCCCGCTCGATTAGCTGACTAACTGTCTGGCGCGTGGCATGCAACGCTCGCTTGTGTCCGTGCACGTGCAGCCGAACGTGATAGTCAAAGGGTTAATGGTGTTAATAGTTGGCTCATGTTTGCTTCAATCAAAGAGTGTAAGTGATTTGTATTTAATTTGCTGTTGTTGTTATTGTTTAAATATTTGTGCTTACGCATAAGCAGGTGGTTGGTGTCAGCGGTTACATTTACATCCCTATTTTTTTTTCTTTACCGCAAAAAAATGTTTGTCACTCAGTTAATTTATTATAATCATGCCGCTTAAATTAATCTCTACATTATCTTTATCTTCTTCTGCGGTAGTTTAGAAGAATTTAATTTTGGCATACAAATACTTGTAATGAAGATGAAGGGCTTTAAAAATCTTACTAGAGACATTAAGATTTATACTTCTTGGTTTCAATTGACCTAATAACGGTTTTGATCAAGCATACGAAAGATCACCCGTTCTACAAAGAAATTAAGTAGTTTCCAATTGATCTATTCAAAATCAACTGGAACCTCTTGCTGAATGACCTGGGTTGAGCCAAAACTTGTGCGGTTATGAGACTCTTCAGTCGCCACAGATCCTCTGAACTTTTGGCTCTTAGCAAGGTTTATCTTGTCGTCATGGTAGGCATTCTGACTGGACACACTCCTTAAGGCTCATATGGTGAGATTACATACAATATATATCTTGTAATACACTAATTGCCAAGGAGTTATAGAAGAAGGTGAGGTTGAATCAGGTAGATACTTTCCTCCAACCTGTCCATCTTTTGCCAAATCGAGGTTGATCCAACTCCGTAAGCAAACTTTCGGCGAACCTTGTAAAGTTGCTGTTACTTCTGTTAGTCGCATTAAAAAATTTTTGTTGGGTACAAAGCAGCACTTCGTAGATATATGAGGGATTGATAATTTAGCACTACGACCTACCCTAACCTAACAAATCTTGAGTACAGCGCTTGTTGCGAGGGTCCTCGAGCATTTTGATACCGGATCGGTAGTGTGAAGCTTCGAGGCCTGACCTTCAAATTAGTAACATGTTCAAGGCTTGTATAGAAAAGGAAGACAAAAATATAATATTATAAAAAATATTCGCTTTTGTATTTCAAAATACCGGCTGGAACAAATGAATGACATCCGACGGTAGATACAGTAAAATATCTAGAGCTCTTCCTGCATAAGAATTTTCATGGAAGCCGAATATCTAAGAAGGTGTAAAACAGAAATCGATTACCTTATACTTCTATAGCGGAGCCATTGGCAAAAGGTGGGGTATCCTCTGGCTCTACGACACCATAGTCAAGCCCATTATATTCTATGGAGTATTTATCGTCGGAAGCTGTGAAAGTTGCCATTAGACTCAGAGTATTTGGGTTCTTAAAAAACACTCGGATATCCTCACACACTTTAACTTCATATCAAATCATCGGTCGGTGCTCTCGTGTCATCATTTGCTTTACTACTATGTATATAGCTGGACTTCGGTACATGCGCTGTCGCAAAATCCGTTTGGGCCAAGACCGATCGCAAGAGATCTAGTCATCTCTTTGTCCTCAGTAAAGTTAGCTTTTTCCTAGTTTTGGGAGTTTTAACAGGCCATTGCCCTATTGGCATCCATGCTTTAAGGTTAGGAATCCTACCAGACACTATCTACAGAAGCTGTATGGAAAAATATGAAGTGGAAACAACTCAAAACATCCTCCTTGACTATGCCACGTTTAGGAGGTCAAGGCTTACAAACTTGGTAGCATATACCTTCAGACATCCTACCGAACTGACGGGAATGGAAATTAAATTTATTGGCTATTAATCATTTTTGTAATTTATAAGTTCGAAGCTAGGAATTTTTCTTTTCTATGGCTTCTCAAAGGACTACAATTAGCAGTCCACATGTGATCTCTTTAGATCATCCATCTAACCTAACCTAACTTATTGTCAAAATTTTTGATTAGTAGGCCATTTTATGGAAAACTACTTTTATATACAGAACATGGAGGAAATACTTATATGTAGTGATCGGATCACTTGTTGTTCGATCAATGTAGTTTTAAGGAAAGTTAATTTATGAAGCTTCTTGAGCTGAGCACCGAAACTTAACAAAGCGTTAACTTAAAAACTATTGCATATGCCGACTTAAGACTTTAGTATGCTATTTTTAAAGGTATAACCTACTGGAATATGAAAAAAGTCTCATAATTTTTTTTTTAAATACTTACTGTCAATAACAATTTATAAATGATTGTGACTGAATAAGAACATTTTGTATATTTTTCAAAGATGGCTGTAAGATATTTTTCTTTTACACAAAAAATTGAAGCAAAAACGGCAAAACAAGTAGAAAAAAGCATAAAATCTAGTTCCCGCCCATCGAAATTACAACAAAAACTGATGTTTACGAATACCACATAGATGTTATCACCTTACAACTTCATTTTTCACAGAATTGAGCTACAACAATTTGATTTTTATAATAACAAACGACATGGGCTTTAACAGCCGCACAAAAACAGGGAGTATTTACAACCTCAATGACATTGATTACCAGCGAATTACATAATACCGTCGGTAAACATTACACGATCACAATCGGACTGAATAATAAAACGCCCCGAATGACCTTATTAAGGCAGTAATCAAATGCAGATTCCTATCACAACAAGACGAGACTCGGTGACATAAACAAAATGAAGAAGTGAAAAGAAGCAAGCATGTCTTATTGCATAACATGCAGGTTGTCTAATGAAAGACATAAATCAAGTGGAAGAAAAACTCAACGGGGCGCGAGTGACACCGCCCCACCAACCGTTGTACGATCCACGCAGCCGCATTGAGCTCGTAAACAATTTTCCACGGCAGCCAAAAAGATGTAAAACTGTCAACTCTGTGCTTGCTATGTTGTCATACAACACTTAATTATAGGCCGAGAATTCCGAGTAGGCGTAATAAAAGTGCTGCTCCTGCAGCTCCTGTTGCTACCTCAATAAACATGCAACGACAAAAGTGAAATTTTCAATATGTACCTGTCGCTAGGACTGCACTCTTTCGCTTCAAGTGCTACGCATGCGCGACACTCGCACACTCGCTTAGACACTTCAATGGGTTTAAGCAATTGTCTGCTCATAAGTAATATTCAATATCAACTGCAAGCTGTGTAAGGATCAAAATATGTACATATGTACATATATGTGTGTAGGAGAAGAATATAAAAATATGTGTATCCTTTGAGCTGCGCAGGATCATTACAACAATCCACTCATAAAAGGATTTGTTCGATCGCTATCGATGTCGCCGCGACATACGCCTACATTCGAAAAGAATATCACTTTCATTATCTTCTAACTATTTTGGGACTACTTACATACATACATACTTACTTACATACCTATATCTAGGTGTATATATATTCATATATTCAACTATTCACGTGAATTCAATTTGTATTTTACACATTTATCTATTAAATGGAATCAACGGGGGTTGTCTTTGTAGTTGAAGTGGCACTTGTAACTCGCATAAATTATTGTTCGGCTGACAAAGAGTTCTTGAAGATTATTTCTTAATGAAGGCGATTTTTTTTTAGTCCCAAAATATATATTTTTGTATAATCAATTTGTAAATATTTCTATTAAATTTTTATGGTTTGGCACTCATTAGTACTTGGTTCATTGAGTTGGAATGGAAAACTAATAATTGAAAAATTTTTAGTTCAACGTATCTTAAGGAGAGGTCTCCTATTTTTTCATTAAAAAATGGGCAGAAAATAATAGATTTCGAGTTATTACAATAGCGCTTTCTTAAAGGGTTCCATGGGTTGCCTTGGGTAAAAAGAACATTTTTCGAAAATGTTTTTCTCACATAAAAAATGAAATATTTTATTCGAATTTTTTATTGTTACAACATAAACTATTAACAAAAAAATTCAGAAATTTTTGGTAAAAAATATGTTATACTCGGCCATTGAGAAGCCACTTCCGATGACCCCTCGGAAAAGATACGTCTTTTTTTCATATAGTTGTAATCGAAAAAATCTTTCGTCCAAGTCTTTAAGAATTGTAACTCAAAAACCTGTGTAAAATTTTTTGTGAAGATCGGTTGAGCACCGACGCACTTAGCCTGTATCTCTGAAATTATTATTCCAAATTACTCACGCTAGAAGCTCATAAACATCATTCACCATAGCAAAAATTATTTATTGATCATGTTTAATGAACCGTTAGGACCTACTTTAAAACTCAGCCGCCTGAACTTTACTTGTAGGGCTGTAAACCTAGTAAGTTTAACTTTCGCCACATATTGATAATATGAATAACCGCAATAAATCGACAAATATATTGGAATGTCTTCTTCTTCTTTTTATTGGCGTAAACGCCGCTTACGTGGTTGTAGCCAAGTTTACAACAGCGCGCCCGTCTTTTTTCCTTTTCGCTGCTTAGCGACAACTAGGAATTCTAAGCCAAGCTAGGTTCTTCCTCACCCTGCCTTTCCAACGGAGTGGAGGTCTTCTTCTTCCTCTGCTTCTCCTGGCTGATACTGCGTCGAATACTCTCAGAGCTCCTGTTTCGTCCATTCGGACGGACATTCGAACGGACAGCATAGCCGTTGTCTTTTAATTCGCTGCTCTATGCCATTGGTGCGAATATCTCATATAGCACATCGCTCCATAGAATGCGGTATTCGCCGTTGCCAATGAGGAAAGTACCATAAATCCGCTTTGAGAGCCGAGGTATATGCTGCTTGTATCCTCTCTGTGGCGTGTTCCACTCAGAAGATTGCCTCTTTGCCTCGGGATCATACTCAAAGATCCATGACTGTAATTACGTTATTCAAAAATTGGAGGTCACTTTCACATTTTTCAAATTTTCTTGGCACACTTCCACTCGCCGCCATTTCTGGTCGTCAGAGAGCACCTTTGGGCCCATTTTCTCGCACACCTTGCGAAGGTTCAAGTGCTCCGTTACAATGTTATGAACGACAGATCTTGATAAATTTAACATATGGGCAATTAAACGAATACTTTGTCGACGGTTGATGATTTGGAGCAATGTTTGGGGATGTTCAAGCGTAATTCTTCTTCTTAATTGGCGTAGACACCGCTTACGCGATTATAGCCGAGTTAACAACCGCGCGCCAGTCGTTTCTTTTTTTCGCTACGTGGCGCCAATTGGATATTCCAAGCGAAAGTGTTTTCATCCATCCGGACAACATGACCTAGCCAGCGTAGCCGCTGTCTTTTAATTCGCTGAACTATGTCAATGTCGTCGTATATCTCGTACAGCTCATCGTTCCATCGAATGCGATATTCGCCGTGGCCAACGCGCAAAGGACCATAAATCTTTCGCAGAATTTTTCTCTCGAAAACTCGCAACGTCGACTCATCCGCTGTTGACATCGTCCAAGCCTCTGCACCATATAGCAGGACGGGAATTATGAGAGACTTATAGAGTTTGGTTTTTGTCTGTCGAGAGAGGACTTTGCTTCTCAATTGCCTACTCAGTCCGAAGTAGCACCTGTTGGCAAGAGTTATCCTGCGTTGGATTTCTAGGCTGACATTGTTGGTGGTGTTTACGCTGGTTCCAAGATAGACGAAATTATCTACAACTTCAAAGTTATGACTGTCAACAGTGACGTGAGTGCCAAGTCGCGAGTGCGACGACTGTTTGTTTGATGACAGGAGACCCATTCGTTTTGCTTCCTTGTCCAGCCTGGAGAAAGCAGAACTAACGGCGCGGGTGTTGAGGCCGATGATATCAATATCATCGGCATACGCCAGCAGCTGTACACTCTTATAGAAGATTGTACCTGCTCGATTAAGTTCTGCAGCTCGAACTATTTTCTCCAGCAGCAGATTGAAAAAGTCGCACGATAGGGAGTCGCCTTGTCTGAAACCTCGTTTGGTATCGAACGGCTCGGAGAGGTTCTTCCCGATCCTGACGGAGCTTTTGGTGCCGCTCAACGTCAGTTTACACAGCCGTATTAGTTTTGCGGTTATATCAAATTCAGACATCGCGGCATAGAGGCAGCTCCTTTTCGTGCTGTAGAAAGCAGCTTTGAAATCGACGAAGACGTGGTGTGTGTCGATCCTCTTTTCATGGATCTTTTCCAAGATTTAGCGCATTGTGAATATCTGGTTGATTTTCCAGGGCTAAAGCCACGCTGATATGGTCCAATCAGTTTGTTGACTGTGGGCTTTAATCTTTCACATAATACGCTCGATAGAATCTTATACGCGATGTTGAGGAGGCTTATTCCACGGTAGTTGGCACAGATTGTCGAGTTCCTCTTTTTGTGGATTAGGCAGAGCACACTTAAATTCCAATCGTCTGGCATGCTTTCGTCCGAACCTATTCTACGAAGAAGCTGATAAATGCTACTTATCAGTTCTTCGTCGCTGTATTAGAATAGCTCGGCCGGCAATCCATCGGCCCCAGCAGCTTCTTTGTTCTTCAGACGGGTAATTGCTGTTCGAACTTCTTCATGGTCGGGTAATGGAACGTCTGCTCCATCGTCATCGATTGGGGAATCGGGTTCGCCTTCTCCCGGTGTTGTGCTTTCACTGCCATTCAGCAGGCTGGAGAAGTGTTCCCTCCATAATTTAAGTATGCTCTGGGCATCGGTAACTAGATCACCTTTGGGGGTTCTACAAGAGTATGCTCCGGTCTTGAAACCTTCTGTAAGCCGCCGCATCTTTTCGTAGAATTTTCGAGCATTACCCCTGTCGGCCAGCTTATCAAGCTGTTCGTACTCACGCATTTCGGCCTCTTTCTTCTTCTGTCTGCAAATGCGTCTCGCTTCCCTCTTCAACTCTCGGTATCTATCCCATCCCGCACGTGTTGTGGTCGATCGTAACGTTGCGAGGTAGGCAGCCTGTTTCTCTCCGCTGCGACACGGCACTCCTCGTCGTACCAGCTGTTCTTTTGCACTTTCCGAAAACCAATGGTTTCCGTTGCAGCTGTACGTAAGGAGTTTGAAATGCCGTCCCACAGTTCCCTTATACCGAATTGTTGATGAGTGCTCTCAGAGAGCAGGAGTGCAAGCCGAGTAGAAAAACGTTCGGCTGTCTGTTGTGATTGCAGCTTCTCGACGTCGAACCTTCCTTGTGTTTGTTGGCGTGCGTTTTTTGCTGCACAGAGGCGGGTGCGAATTTTGGCTGCAACAATATAGTGGTCCGAGTCTATGTTAGGACCTCGGAGCGCACGCACATCTAAACACTGGAGACGTGTCTTCCGTCTATCACAACATGATCGATCTGGTTGGTGGTTTTTCGATCCGGAGACAGCCAGGTAGCTTGATGTATCTTTTTATGCTGAAATCTAGTACTACAGATAACCATATTTCGAGCCCCGGCGAAGTCGATCAGCCTACACCAATTTGGGGATGTTTCATAGTGGAGGCTGGAAAGCGTAATTAACCTGGGTTTTTGTGTCGATTCTGGACAATAGACGAGCCATGTCCCTATAATATCACTACGAAGTCAAATCGACATTCATCCGAGTGGACTGCACAAGATGAAACCGATCCAAAGTGTGAAAGAATGCAACAGTTGGATGGCAAAATTATTGTCTTTTCGTCTATTTTTTGGGATACGCATGGAATAATTTTTATTGACAACCTTGAAAAGGGAAGAATCATCGAGAGAAGAGAGTAATGTTTCACCAAAACGACGCAGCGTGTCACGAGTCAATGAAAACGATAACAAAAATCCTTGAATTGGGCTTCGAATTGCTTTCACATGCACCGTATCCTCTAGATTACACCCCATCGACTCTGTCCTCGTCAAATGAAGAAGTGATCGCCGAAACCGTGGACTATTTTACTACATAAATGATATCGAAATGTTTGAGGGTCAGTGTATCGGTGTATCAACCTTGAAGGGAACTAAGTACGTTGAATAAAATCAATGTTAATTAACCTGTACACTCTTCAGAGCTTTCTCTGCTTTTTATGCCAGAAGCACATCAAAAGTCACAATGCTTTTTCGCATTTCGCAAACGCAATTTTTGAAAGCTAACTTTCAAGACTCAGGCTCTAGCAATCAGTGGTATTGAACTTTGCTTTCGTAAGAACCTTTTATAAGAAGCTATCCTAAAAAAAAGCTCAACAAAAATTTATTTTGCTGCCAAGGTGTTGATAAATCTTTCCGATTTATCGTAGCCTACTGATTGTAGAAATTTTCTGAAGCCTCATCATCAAGTTTTATATCTTTGAAAATGGGCATTAGTGTTTTTCACTTATTTTCAGATATTTACTGTAAAAAAGTTCGGTTAACTCGGAAAGTTTTGGGAGCCATTTGATATATTTCCTTGTCTTACCTTACTGTATTACTATGAAGATGCTATGTTCTTCGGTATCTGAAATTCAGGCTTGAAAGAGTAAAGAAATCAGTTGCCAGTTTTATTCAGTTCAACAATCTTAGGCAATACTTTCCCGACTTGTGCTAGTCATATTAATTGCAAAGTCATTCGGGAGCTCAAGTCTGTTTAACTCATTTCTGTTTAACCAGAAACGGGTACTATACAAGTATTTTTTCAAGTTCTCATCCTCTATGATTATCCCACGTCTACACCTTGCTTGTAGATGTGTAGCAAATACTTGTATAGGAATTCAACATTGTAAGCCAAGATTTTAGGTTATAATCAGAAAAGCAAATATATGTATATGATACTTTTGCTACAGTCGTTTTTGACTTCAGGAAATAAACTCATTTGAACAGGTTGCTTCTAAAAAGGCAAATTTATTTGACTGCCAAATGGTCCATGCACTTGAGCAAATTCCCACCAAAAATCTTTAGCGAAAAAATCTTAATGCCTAAGCAAACTAATTGACCAAAGATTAATGGTCCTTGTTTATTATAACTGACACCAGCGGCCAAGAACACTTGTCAGCACATTCTTCCCAAACCGCACGCTATCACGACGGCTAAATTTGTGTTGCGCCGCTGCGGTGGTCCGATAATGCAACTAAGCAGGCAGCAAACAGTAGTCAGCCGCTTGCAAACACATGTTCGACGAGTTAACCGACAAGATTCTCTCACAATCAGCAAAATGCAAAAACAAAAACACGCGTGCTGGGGACCTACGATCAATGCAATTAGCCTAACGAGACGGTTAAACAAACAGCTAACTGATAAAGTAAGAAAAAAGATGAAGAGAAAAGGATTTGTTTTTAAGAATGAAAGAAAGTCAGTCAACGCCACAAACAAAAACAACCGAACAGGTTAATCAAACAAATAAATTAATTTCAGCGGCCAATCAGCGCCTATGTGTGTGTACAAATGTGGCTGCAAGTTGCGGCGGTGGCCAACAGTGCCAAAAAGCCAACAACTACAGCAAACACCAAAAGGCACCGCAGTCGTATGTGTGGTCTACGCCAATTATGCACTTCCAAGCGGCTACTTTATGCTTATTTAGTCGAGTTGACGACGGCAACCACAAATAAGAGCGGTGGTGGCGTCTCAACAAGACACATTAACTTAACAATTTTATCGCCCAGGCAATGGCCTAAACAGTCAACGGCAGCAAAAATACAACAACAAACAACAGCAACGACTACGCATTTTGAAAAGTGAAATTGTAAATTACAAAAAAACGCATTTCATGAATGAAACCGCCGACAGGAAGCGACACAAGCCGCCCGCCGCGCTGAGCCATGGCTAAAACGCTACCGCGCACCGGCCAAGCAGCAGCCCTTGATAATGGAAAGTGGCAAAGTGAAGTATTACCCGCATGATAAGCCTAATATCTTAATTTAATGTGCAGCGAACAACAACAAAAAAGCAACACAGCGGCTGTGGAGAAAGCCACGTAATTGCCTTGCGCCGACAAAGCCTTGCCTTTCATATAAATATATTCCCGGCTCATCGGCTGATTAGATTTTGTTTAACTCACATTGAACTCACTACTCAAGCACGCGAGTGGCATGCCACTCGCCATTTCAATTGACTCGTGTGCTTGTGTGCAGTCCACTCACCGACTTACCGCCTTACATGTGTAAGTACACGCAGCTTTAATTGAAATATGGTCGCTTGACCTTCATTATCCGCCATTAACTTGCAACTTATATTACGGCAAACTTCAAAATACATATCGACCGCCAGCTATAAAGCCAATAAATTTGCATAATTATCATGTGAATGGCAGAAACTGCTGGAGAGCGAAATTCCACGCGAGAGTTCGCGTTTATTGCGGACCACAGCAGCGGTAATTGTGCGGTTATGTGTGCGTGTTGGGATGCGTCGATGTCATTATATTAGCGACAGGGGCGGTGGTCCAGTATATGTTACCATATTGCTAATACACATATTTCGAGATTTGAAAAAATGAATTCGGGATCCCGAAAATTTTCGGGATTACATATCTATATATGGATTAAATTTGAGTAAGAAGGCTTTCTACTAAATTAAGGTTACCTAATAAGGGTTTTTTTTTATTGTAAGGATTTGCAAACTAAAACAGAGAGAGGACGAAATACGTGTGTACGAGGAGCTCGACAAGGGTTAAGACCCAAAAATTCTACGAAAAGAAGTGGCGACTGACAGAAAGTTTGAAGATCGAAGCATACTCTTGTAGAACTCACAGAGGTGAGAGCGATTGATGCCCAGAGCTTACCGAAATTATGGAAGGAACACTTCTCTAGCCTGCTGAATGGCAATGAAAGCATAACGTTTGGAGATAGCGAACACGATTCCCCAATCGATGACAATGGAACAGACGTTCCATTGCCCGACCAAGTAGAAGTTCGAATAGCAGTTACCTGTCTGAAGATTAATAAAGCGTCGGAGGTCCATAGAGTGCCGGCCGAGCTATTCAAATAGGACGGTGAAGAACTAATAAGAAGCATGCATCAGCTTCTTTATAAAATATGGTCGTACGAAGAACATGTCGCTTTGTGTCGCTATGTCTGAATTTTGTATCCCCGGCTGTGTAAACTGATGTTGAGTAGTACCAAAAGCTCTGTCAGGATCAGAAAGAACCTCTCCAAGCTGTTCGATAGTAAACGGCGTTTCAGACAAGCCGGCTCTCTTCTGTGAAAATTTTTCAATCTACTCTTGGGGAAAAATAATTCGAGCTGCAGATCTGAGTAGAGGAGGTACTATCTTCAATACGGATCATTTTGAACGACTTTGCCGAAAATAACTATGGGCCTTAAATGGGATTATTAAGATTTTTTTGCCAGTTTTTGAGATAACCGGATAAAATTTAATGTTTAGGTGCACTTTGATATTCTCTTGATCATTTTTGGGAATCGTTCAGATCAGAAAACTATAACCCATATCTCCCATACAACTGATTATTAAAATTTTTTAAATTTCACGTTAAGAATCACTGGTTCCAAGCCGTTTTAGATCCCTTATGTTTTTCAGAATCAGTAGCAGAACTTTTACCTCAAAGCGATTTAAAAAATAAACGGCGCAGCTCGTCGCGATGATCATTTATATAGAAACTTTACAGGCTAGAAACAAGTTCTTCTTTTAGATAGTACTCACCAGCCTAGCAAGCAATATCATTCTTACAGAATAATTGGAATCTCCTAAGTAAAAACTAGTAAAGTTCTCGCTAAGCCTGAAAAGAAATCCCGAGTTTCGGTATCCCTTATCTTTACACTAGACAACTTAGTGTTGAGTGAGCAACTTACCACTTAAATAATCACGCTTTATGAGATCATATGTATACATATGTATGTACATCCGCACGTACCCATCCTTAACCGATGGCATCGCATGTCAACCATTACAATCTGGATCTCATTACCAAAGGAAAGCGACGGCATAGCGAAGTAACGCAACTTCACGCAAAGCCAAAGTGAATCTTAGTAGAACGAATGCCGGTTACAAAACTGCTTCTCCTCCACTTCGGTATTTGGAACTGCTGATCGCCAACTCAATGGCTCAATTAAGTAGATAAGTTCGGAGCATAGCAACTGACTTAATCAAAGTTGCATTGGCGAGTTGGCACCGATGCATTAATAGGTTGAAGCACATACGATGTATAGGTACATATATGAAGAGAGTGTATTTGTATAGAATGTGGCTACTAGGAGTCTTCACATGCGCCGCCCATACGTCCCGGTGCGTGTAATGAACGCATATATTGTAAAATGATTATGATATTTTCAATAACTTTTATTTGATTAGGGGAAAAATGCTTTTGGAAGCAATTCTCAATGAATGTACCATGTATACATACCTTATATACATAGTTATGAGGTGCATTAGTGTGGAGAGATTTGTTGGAAGCATCCGTTCCTCTTAGCTATTTAACGAGACTCTGAAAATAAGAAGGTGTCGGATGAGTACAGTTGAATACGTAGAGCACAAACTATCTCTCTATCTACCTCTGTGAATTATGCTTTCGACACAGAATGAATTGTGAAGTATAGGAACGGTTTTCTAACGTCCGTTTCTTTGGAATATGTTTTTTTTTTATATAAAAAAGTATTTATGAAACTGAAATTAGTCGAAAAACACCAATACAGAAATAACGTCCAGGTACAAGAGGGAACAGAGATCAATAGATCTCTTGCGATCGATCTTGAGACAAAAGGTTTTTGCGACAACACATGTACCGATGATGGCCTAGCGCTGACCAAGCTTTCGTCAAACCCAACTATCTAGTAGTAGAACACGAAAGGATACGAGAGCACCAACCCGATCTCCATTTTACTGATAGCGGTTCTAGAGTGCCTTTCTTGCTATCGCATCAGCCTGATAGTTTCCTGCGAATCCGCTGTGGCCAAAGACACTCGATGATATTGACAGCGAGGTTAGGTACTCTTTGACCAACCCTGAACCCACTGTAAACGAGTTCAAGACTTCTTGTAGTGTAGTCGCTCTGTTATCTGGATGGTCACATAATCGAAGGAGGCTGCACTCCCAAGCCGTAAATCTACTGCTACCTTAATGGCTTCAACCTTGGCCAGAAAACACCTCCACCAACCTTCCCCTAGCTTTGACCCATCCGTAAAAAAGCCCCCCTCCAACGGCTTCTTCCCATCCACAACGCCTTCGCCGGTATACGAGTATGGGCAGAGAAAAAGCCACCAGAGTTCGGTTTGACTACTCCATGATCCAAGTGATCCGGTATGAAGTCAAGGTTAATGAGGACACCCGAGTGTTAGGACACGTGTTTTTTTTAAAACGCAGACTTTCTGAGTCTGATAGCAACTTTCGCTGCCATACACCTTCCGACGATGTCTACGAGCATAATGTGCAATGATACTTTTCCTTGAAAACCATCAGATTTCGTTCGTTTTCCTTCAAAAAGCCCTTAGTCTTCTTTAACCATTTCCCCAAAAACTGCTCCGCCTTAATATTCATGCATTTATTTACGTCCCGGCGTGCTCTCAACATGCGAACCGACACAATATTTCAATCGAATTAATTGCAAATTCGTTTGGCGCTACCATGAAAATATAAGGCCAGCCGGGAGCTGCGCCAAAAGGTCGCTGCGGTTGTCTATGCGCCACACATTTGCTGCATTTTTTAATATATTTAAATACGTTCGTGGTGTG
Organism: Bactrocera dorsalis; assembly: GCF_023373825.1. NCBI lineage: Eukaryota > Metazoa > Arthropoda > Insecta > Diptera > Tephritidae > Bactrocera > Bactrocera dorsalis. Next base: position 46,823,543 of record NC_064306.1, read on the forward strand.
CGCGCTGAAGTGTGTGTTCTTTTAATGAAATAAACTATGCGATTTTATTTTAATTTAGCCGTCGTTTCGCTGAATTTCTCAACAAGTTTGTTTTGAATGTGTGTATGTATTAATAAAATCGTCTATATGTAGATACTTGTAATAAAATACTCAATAGTTATGCCTGCGTTCTTCACTTGCTCGCTTCGATTAAGTCACGTCAAGGGAGATTATGGCAAATTTCCATTAAATTGCGTTAATTTGAAATCGCTTACGTAATTAGCAATTCAAGGGTTAAGTCCAGATTTTAGCGAGAATATCTAGAAAATATTAGACAGTTATGTTTGGATCAATTTCATTTTAGGAATATATTTTATATTATTTTATTCTCTTTACTATATTCTCGATTATGTAATGAATATCTGGATGTAGATAGATGTAGTAGTAGGATAAGCTTTACCAATTTGGTGAAATATTGTATTCTATAGAAATATATAAATGCGAACAAATACTACTTTGAATAAAAAATAGAAAGACTTTATTTGTAATTTTAAAATTCTTAATTTATTCTTCAAAATCTATGTCATCCCCTCAAAGTAATCTCACTTGGCCCCAATACACTTGTACCAACACTTTTCAATCCTCGAAAAAGTTGTTAAAGTAAATTTCTGGAAAAGACTTCAATGTGCACAGTGATTCACGTTTCATGTATTCAATTGACTCAAAACGGTTTCCCAGAAGCGATCATTTGAGTTTGCAGAATAGCCAGAAGTCACAAGAAGCTAAGTCAGGCAAATACTCACGAGGAGTCAATACAGTGAGGGACAATGCATTATCGTGATGCGGAAACCGAGAGTTCTCGGCCCATAATTCCGGCCTCTTTTTATACTCTCGCAACAAAGTTGCTAAGGAGAGTATTATAGTTTTGTTCACATAACGGTTGTTTGTAAGTCCTAAAACTAAAAGAGTCAGATATAGGGTTATATATACCAAAGTGATCAGGGTGACGAGTAGAGTTGAAATTCGGATGTCTGTCTGTCCGTCTATCCGTCCGTGCAAGCTGTAACTTGAGTAAAAATTGAGATATCATGATGAAACTTGGTACACGTATTTCTTGACTCCATAAGAAGGTTAAGTCACCACTGCCACGCCCACAAAATGGCGGAAACCGAAAACCTATAAAGTGTCATAACTAAGCCATAAATAAAGATATTAAAGTGAAATTTGGCACAAAGGATCGCATTAGGGAGGGGCATATTTGGACGTAATTGTTTTGGAAAAGTGGACGTGGCCCCGCCCCCTAAAAAGTTTTTTTGTACATATCTCGGAAACTACTATAGCTATGTCAACCAAACTCTATAGAGTCGTTTACATCAGGCAATTACAAAAAAAGTTTAAAAATTGAAGAAATCGGATAATAACCACGCCCACCTCCCATACAAAGGTTATGTTGAAAATCACTAAAAGTGCGTTAACCGACTAACAAAAAACGTCAGAAACACAAAATTTTACGGAAGAAATGCAAAAGGAAGCTGCACCCAGACTTTTTTTAAAAGTTGAAAATGGGCGTGGCGTCGCCCACTTATGGACCAAAAACCATATCTCAGGAACTACTTAACCGATTTCAATGAAATTCGGTATATAATATTTTCTTAGCACCCTGATGACATGTACGAAATATGAGTGAAATCGGTTCACAACCACGCCTTCTTCCAATATAACGCTATTTTGAATTCCATCTGATGCCTTCTCTGTATAATACGAGTATGTATATACATTAGGAACCAAAATAAACAAAATATGTAAATGACGGATAATGAAATCTTGATTATCACCTTATCATGCGAGAGTATAAAATGTTCGGTGACACCCGAACTTAGCCCTTCCTTACTTGTTCTTGTTTACAAATAATTTGCACAAGGTATAGTACAATACTTGTATATATGTATATCTATTGTGTAATAGCTTTTAATGAAAAATAGTTTTTTTTACTATTCCTATAGAAAAGAAATTGCTTCACGTATGCTGTAAAAAGAGCATATAAATAAAATATTATATTATTTGATTTTTTAAGCTAAACTAACTGATTTATTTTTTATCTATTTCAGCGGCTACAGTCGATATTTTAAGCATAATCTGGTGAGTGAACTATGAAAATACTAATTTCAAATTAACATTTTTTTCTGTGGACACATTTATATTTACATATGTAGGTTGATCTTTTTATTGCGGGAATAGACAAAAGATAAAAATATTAAGCATCAAAAATCGCCTTATTATTTCTCAAAATGTTCTGATTAAAGATTTCAATTTTGCATGTATTTAAACTAATTGTAGAAGATTTTCGGCCACTCTGATCTAGGTGTCTTCAAAACATGCAATCTGAACGCATTAACCGTCCCTTCAGGTGTCGAAAAACGTAGACCGCTTAGACCTCTTAGTTTATCGGCAATAAAAAGAAGTCGTTCGGTACCAAGTCAGAATTATAAGGTGGATGACTGACTCATCAAATTGATGTTTTGAATGCTCAAAAATTCAGCTGTTTCTGTCGATGTTCTCTCGTTGTCATGGTAAAGATTGATACGTCTTCGGTAGTTAGTTTTTTTTTTTTTTTTGATTTTTTGAAGGACAACTGATAAACAAATGTTTACGCAAAATTCGGAATTTACTGTTGTGCGTTGTTTTAGTGGTATGGCCGCGACATGTCAAGATTTTCCAAAAATCGGGCAAATATTAGCTTGGAAGTGCTACGCTGGCTAAAAACTTTTGTTGGATTCGACTCATGAAACTGCCATGCAGTCCAGTGATGTTTACTTTAGAGCTCATATTGTCATCTCTAACGATTCTATAGACGTGTTTCGAAGCATGTAGCTATCGTGTGTTTTAATATTTCTCGCGACCAATAGCCGGGAGCCGATTTTTAGCGATCAACAAATTGTGTGGAATCCAACGTGAAAAAATGTTGGTGTTCGCGATTTTATTAAATTTGTAAACGAGATTTTTGTTTCAAGTTACTGTAAACAACACAAATGGCGCTAGTATGTCACAACGTTCTTTGTTTACAATCAGAAATGTCAAACTTTGCGATAGAGTTGTGAGATGCCAGACTGCAATACTAAGGATGCCAATTCCTGAAATATAAAAGGCAACCTACGTAGCAATTAGTATTTAGTCAATTCTTGAAGTGTACACTTTTTGTACAGGAATTTATATGACAAACCTGGTAGAAGTCGTCAACTCTTCGACTAATGTCTTCTTTATTCTGATCATGGAGGTGATACTTTTTCTTTTTTCGAAATCTATGAACTGACCAATGTGTGCAATATGGTAAAAAATATCCTTCGTATTAAGTGAACAGAAATATTTTCCAACCTAAACTCTTAGAAATGGAGATCCCAGTATTAATATTTATATAGAACTGCCACTGCCTTTGATTTATTCACAGTGTGCGATTCGCAGTTCACGTTCAGTGAACCCTCTTTCTAAATTTATATTAATGTTAAAAAAAAATTGTTTCAGAGCTTTCACGTAAAACCCTTTATCTGAATAAATTGGTATGACTAAGCATATAAAGGTTGATCCATTTCTAGATTCCCCACTTAAAAAAAAAAAACACAGAAACTTCAAACTTAATAGAGAATATTTATTATCTTTAAAAAGAACATTCTTCGGTATTTATTTTTTTTTTTTTTTGAAATGATCTCCTTCAAATGTTGGCCACGGCTACGTCTCAGATGGTTCATCCGTTGAGATCAACTTTCGATATCTCGTTCGAGCATTTCGGTTGGTAACTGGCGAATGACACACGTGATATTTTACTCCAAGGCCTTAACCGAAACGTGATTGTCCACAGATACTATAGACTTTACATATTCTCACAGGAAAAAGTGTAATGTTGTGATATCACACGTTTTTGGTGCCCAATCGACCGGCCGAAAACGTGAATTTGTCTGCTGACCAAAGTGTTCTCTCAATAAATCCATTGAATGGTGTGAAATGGAGGAAGTGGCGCCTTCTTGTTGAAACCAAATGTTGCCGAAATCACGATACTCAATTTCAGACGTTAAATAGTCGGTTATAATGGCCATTGGTGATTACGTTCTCACCGGCATCATTTTTGAAGAAATATGGACCGACGATTCCACCGGCCCTCAAACCACACCGTTGTGTTTTCTAGAACAAAATTTGGCTCGTACACGTCGGATCTTCTTGGAACTTTTCACGGGCTCATAGAGCGCAGCGAAGTCCCTTGAAAAGGTCGAGCGGCTTCAGTTCATGCTCAAGCTGTATTTTGTACGCTCCTAGTTTAAGATCTCGACGTAAAATGCGTCAAGTTAGTCCGAGTTGTAGCGAACGGCGTCGAATCTGCCTTCCACAGTCTTCGTGTACAGATTAAGCTACGGCTGCTATATTTTTTTCATTGCATGCTGGACGTGGACGTGATCTATTCGTTCGAGTATTATCCAATAATGAATGCTGGGATTCAAGATGACTAATGAGTTCTACATATTTTGAGAAATCTCTTAATATCTGATTTGGAACTTTTTGAAAAGTTGTTTAAAAAAAATGTATATAGAGAGTTAGAGACCGGTACCAGTTCGGGCAATCTTTAGCTTTGTCTGACTATGATTTAAAAAAAAATTCATGAGAAGAAAGCTAAGAGTTGTTTGGACACTTTCGAAACAGGAAAAATCTATACCTATAAATTATAAATCCATTTAAAAGACATCCGCCATAAGCACGTACTATAAACATTTATCAGTATATTTGTATAAAAAAGTATATGTAAGTATATTTAAAAGCAATAGCATGCTCGTTTGGAACAAAAGCAAAATCCTTCGAAAGAAAAAGTAAAATATTGCAAGGACCATTAAAAAAAATGCTTACATAACCACTTACAATGCGAAAGGCTTCGCTGCGAACGTAAATCCGCAGATAACAAATCAAATTTAATCCTTTCTCTATGCAACATTGCAACGCTGTAACAATTTTTCGTGGAATTGCAATAAATAACATTTCATTCATTGCAGATATGCAATGCATATGAGGCAATGAAGGTTAGAAATAATGCAAGCAGGACATTTTTTTTTGAGTTGGCAAATGTCACATTAATCTGCTTAGAAAGATTGCAGTGACATTAAGACAAACGCTAACGAGATCCCTTCACGTGCAGTCACATATTCGCGTGAGTGCGTATGTGAATGTGTAAGAGCAAAAGTAGATGGGAGAAGCAATAAATTTCGCAGGACCAGGCTTGAATTTTCCCAGCTCCTAAAAAACACATCCTTGTTTGTTTGTCTGTATGTCGCTTTGCTCACGTTTAATTCAAGGAATTTGGCAATATTCGCACAAAGTGCAGAACAAGCGTCTTTCGTGTACTCTTTGCACTTCTCTTACAAGGTATTAGACGAATGAATTATAAAGAATGCAGTTTGTAAAAAAAAATAAACATGTCCTTGCGGTTTCTGCATACAATTCTGTGTTTTTTGCATGCAATTTTTTTGTTGCTCTTCGATATTCTTTTCTACATATTCCATAGTTAGTTACATAAGAATGCCTGTTTGTATAGGAAGAATGGCTAAAAAGAAATGTACATGTAAACAAAACCTCTGTTTATGCAATTCTTTGATGAGGGATCGGGCTGATTTTTTATTTTCATTACATTTTTTTGCAATTTGCTTAGACTCAAACGTGTCCTTTGGTGCCATAAATTTTACTGCTTTCACAGGAGTATGAGAAAATAGGCTAAAATTGTCTTTCGAATGCCTGTTCAGACCAGCATTTGCGAATTCTAGCATTTCGATTGACAGATATAGGGTGCTTGGTCTATCATTACATATTTTTGTAACCTTAACAGGATATATTAAGTTTATTAGGAAGTTTGTAATACCCTCAAGGAATTGTCGGAGTATCCCCTCAGTTTTTGAGATATCACTCTGAAATGTTGCACACATCTCTTTCTTGCCAACCTGCTGCTTATTTGTTGAAACCGCTGATATCGGACTTCTATGGCATATACATAGCTGTCATACAAATTGACCGGTCAAAATTCATTCATTGTATGGTGAACTTTTTTATTTGACAACATATCTTCACGAAATTTCTCATGGATTATTTTTTTAGGCAATATTTTAATCTCCGAGCAAATTTTTTAGATCATCCCACTATAGCATATAGCTGCCATACAAACTGAACGCTTAAAATCAAGATTTTATAAGGAACCCTTTTATTTTTGAAATTATAAAGGGTGTCATAGCTTCGCTGCAACCGAATTTACCGTTTTTTTTTTATTTTTCCTTTTCTATTTCCACACTTCCCTTACAAAAATTACAAAATTTCCCTTTTCAACTCGCACACCCTGTTTACCTGCATGTCCTGCAGCGCATCCCAAGCAAATATTATTAGTAAATCAACATTTGAAGAAAGACAAAGTTGATTGCTTAGACAGTTTACGGCGTTTCCTCTGCGCTGTGTTGCCTAAAATAGCAAAAACAACAATAACGCAATCCAAAAAATCAAACCTTCTCGTTAACCTTTTGAGGCAAGTACTACAATTACTCTGGCGCAGCATGTGGGCCTGCGCATTCTCGTGCTACTGGTACAACAAGAACAACATTTCACAAATTTTAATTGATTTCTTTTGCACTCATTCATGCAACATGGCTAAGCAAATACGCAGCGCACAATCACATGTGTAAATAAAATAGTTTATTTTGGGCCAAAGCAAACAAGTGCGAAAAATTATTGATATTGCAACAGTTGCAACATAGAAGTACATATAATATATGAGATTCTGCATGCTTGCATGATGCATACGCAGTTACATAGTAGACATTATTTGCTACCGACACTTTTGTTGAGCAACAAAGTAGAAGAAAAGTAGGAAATTGGAAGTCACAAGCACACACATACATATGTATATGTATGTTTGACAGCAAAAGCATTTTTCACAAATCACTTGCATTGTTTCGCAAGAACGCGCCTTTGGCTAAGCAAACAACCGGTTGCCTCATCTTTTCATTTCAACCATGTTGCAAGCATAGTGCAAACAAAAGTTGCTTACATGAAAACGCCTCTTTGTTGTGCTACTGTCCATTGTACTTTCTTTGCTCAATTCTATCAATTCTATAAATTGTTTACAGTTGCGTTCTTTGGTCTCGTCTTCCTTTAACTGTCAATGTTTTGATGATATAAAGTTGATAGTTACGCCTTGTCCACACGTTGCACAATGCGATTTCCGCATGAATGGCACTGGTCTCTCGTCAGCGTTTAGAAATTCAAAATTCCGTGAAATTTCCTCTTTTTGTGCTGCACAATTAATCGATATCAAGAAGTCGCTTTTATTTCTGCTGCTGTTTGTTGTTGAATGCAGAAAACTACAATAATTTGTCGTGATTTGTCATTGCTTGGCAAATAGTTTCAAGAAAAATGGCAAATCATAAAACACATTTTGTTTTGAGAAGGAGAAGGAAACCTTGTTCTACTTACTCCTTGTCTGTATGTGATTTTTACTATTCCAGTTTTTCTTTATCTACTTGTTTTGTTTTTTTTTTATGTGAGCCTGAGATAACCTTGGTATCATCTTAAACATCTAATATCATCTGGAATTCCGCTCCGATAGATCCTAATATATATGTATTCTTAAAAATCGTATGAAAATAAATAAACATATAGTTTAGTAACTTAGAGCTGTTTATCAACGAAACTTGGTGTGTATACTGTACTGTCCTTAGACAGTGTTGACTTAGATCTGAAAGTTCCAGTTCAAAAATTTACCCAAAAATTCCTGTTTGGCGCCAATTGGAGATTCCAAGTGTTCCTAGTTCCTTTTCCACCTGGTCTTTTCAACGGAGTAGAGGTTGTTATGTTATTCTGCGTTGGATTTAGATACAGACATTATTGTTGGTGTTAATGCTGGCTCCAAGACAGTTGAAATTATCTACGACTTCGAAGTTATGACAATCAACAGTGACGTGGGAGCCAAGTCGCGAATGTGACGGCTATATTTGAGAACAGGAGATAATTTGCCTTGCCCCCGTTCACAACCAGACTTTACGACTCCGGTTCCATTTTTCAGAGATCTTGAACATCTAGCTTGCAGATCTGCATGCGAATTTCCAAGCTGGTGTTGCCAATTTGGCTGCCGTATCGTTACAGATTGGTTACCCAACTATTGTTCGGCACCACACAGCGTTGCCAATGGTTTTAAGAATCTGTTGGCTATTGCTGCTGCAACGAAGTGAACTTCAAGGAAGTTGCTGCCATCAAGGACCCCAGCAAGTTTGTTGCTGCTGCCTCTGCCCCAGCTGCTGGTGCTGCCAATGCTGCCGAAAAAAAGGAAGAAGCAAAACAGGAGGAGTCGTAGTCCGAAGAAGACGACGACATGAGTTTCGGTCTCTTCGACTAAACAACTCAACATTAAAATCCCTAAGTGGTCCCAAAACCTAGCACACAACCCTGGGAGGGGATTTTTCGCTTCCTCACTTTAGTTCGCCTTCAAATGGATGTTTTTTGGCTATCCAGAGGGTATTTAGTTTAAGACCGGAAGTCGTGAGCTTGAGCCATATAAAAGAATCGTTTCTTTCCACTCCTTGAAGAATGGCGATCAGAGAACTTTCCTCACTTGCGTGAACTTATGCACATGACTCCATCCTTCTCATATCTCATAAAAACTTTGAATATTTGGAATTGAAGTGTTAAGCGGGGATCCCGAAATGGATCGCTATAAGTTTCGATTTTACCGACCATCCAGCATACAAGAGTATCTGGAAGAAATTAATTGTCTCCTCTCCTATATCACTTATAGACACAAAGCTCTCGAAACAATACCAAGAGCTTGCTGGGCGCAATGGAGATGATGTGATCCCTGTTGACGTAATGGATCCAAGAGCCGTGAGCCTGCCTCTACAGTTTTTTGGGACAGAGCGCGACAAGGAGACGGAATCTTTCTCGGAGGAGGTTGATCATATCTCTAAACGTTGCTGGGTTGTAACCTCCCAATAGCAGCTTGGCGCGGCCAATACCAGTTGCCTGCTGCCAGCCCCGTTCCCTCCGCACTCTCAGCTTCATTCGGAGCAACTCTTTTATGGTGTGGCATCCTACCTCAATGCATATTTCTGGTCCCATCATCCCGGAAACTGACGCAAAGTGCACTAGTTCGTCGCCCAGCTCATTGCCGACAACACCTCTAAACCGATACCCAGATTAATAGGTATATATTATTGTAAACTGATAGGCGGTTCAGACTTCCTATACACTCCTCCATTAATAGCGTTTTGACTTCATAAGCTGAAATCGCTTTTAGTGCCGCTTCACTGTCGCTGAGTATAGCAATACGCTTGTTGCGTTGAAAGCTAATAAATAATTTCTTTCCATAAGATCGCAATTGAATTTGAGAAGATATTTTTTATGATGCTGAAGTCCTTTAAATATTATAATTTTTGGGTTCATACTAAATAATAATGTCATCTTGAAATACTATCACCGATTTTGAGTGGCATCAATTTATCAATGAGAAATCCAATGCTTATCAAATACTTGCTATTTGAGTTGCCAACTCGGCTACTTGAACCCAGAACAAGAGGCGCAGAAGTAAGTGCAGACGCAAATAATCAAATATTTTCAATAGGCGGACACAAAATGCCGCCAAATAAACAAACTAATAGCAAACAAAAACAAACAAACCTCTCATACCTAATAAAATAAAATCTTAACGGCAAAACAAAAAAAAAACAACAACAACAACCAATAAGCGGTTGCACTTGTCGCATGTCGCATGCTAAAAGGACATGTGTAACTGTGGCTCCCTCCGTTCATGCTACAGAAATGATAGCCAATTTTCAGATAAAAGTGTATTTGGCCAGCACTTGTAGACAAGTGCAATAGCGATAAAAAAGTACAAAGGTAGAAGCCGCCAATTGATAAAGAGAACATTCGTAAAAGGACGGTGAGTCCTGACGCCGCTTGGCAAATTAACTGAAGATGATTCGCCGAAAGGATGCTGAAAGCAAAAACAATACATTCAAGAAGCAAAAAAATAAGAAGCAGAAAAGGACATATGTCTATGCATATAAATACATACATATACATATGTGTATATATTTTACCGTAAGTACAGATGGCTGATTTTTTTTCAAACCCACTGTTACAAGTTGCGAGTAGCCGCTATCAGGAGGTCAAGTCAATGTAAGGATGCACAGAATGAACCACGCTTTGCCTTAAAAGGTTTAGTGACCAGCAGAAATGTTAAGAAGTCATCATTTATCAATCCTTTTATTGCGCCGGAAGCAGCGGAAGTAAAAGTTGATATAAATGTTTGAGACTGATGAAGGGATATTAAAGTAAAAGTTGGTTTCATTGCCGATCGACTTTTATGCAGCTGTTTTGTACGTACCCTGCTTCATTTTGAGTCCCACTTTCTTGATATTTTAATATAATTGACTAAAATTCGTTAAATTGATTTACAGTTTTGTCATTTTGTCGACTTTACCTTCAATTTAATTAGTCTTCTGTGAAAAACTGGTACTGTCATTAACGTTACGGTATTTCCATTTTTGTTCTTTGCAAATATCTTTGTATAATGCTGGGGAATGAAGTGGTTACAAGGGTTTCACAACATTTTTATTTTATCTTAAATTTTCAAGGTGAAAATTTGCGCACTAGAGGTTAGATATATTCTTCTTTACTAGCTGTTTTCTTCTTTTTATTGGTGTTTTCACATAACGGGTCCCAAACCCAGCGTAAATTCTGGGGAGGGTAGTTTCGCCTTCTCATTTTACATATATCGCTTTCAAACGAAGGTTTTTTGGCCACCCAGAGGATGTTTGGTCTAAGACCAGAAGATGTCCCAAGTGAATACAACTTCTACACATGGCTTCATCCTCCATCGAGATCAGATATAGAGACACTTAAATTTTTAAAAGCGTTTTTCTCGGAGAGTGTCTCATCAACGTCGGTTGTTAAGTTTTCTAGCGATCAAAATATAATCAAATTTTACGCAGATCCATTAAGTTATAATTCACAATGTCTTGAACGAACGATTCTCTTTCTTCAATTAAAACTTTTCAGTCATCAAAAAGTCGAAAAAATCTCATATATCTGTATGAATTTGTTCAGATCGGACCACTGTAGGCTATATCTCTCATATAAACATACCTATGCTATAAAAAATTATCCTGTGAAGGCTTTATAGCTTCGGTGCAGCCGAAGTTAAAATTTCTTCTTGTTCCTGTATCAAAGTTCCGCAGTCATCACGGAGGCGCTTTTCTTCAGAGAGACTGTCAGAAATTACGTCGTTATGGTCGAGTTTTGAATATCTTTCTTTGAAAATTTCACAGACCCTTTATAAATTGAGACAGTCAATCTTCAACAACTTCTCTCGCAAAATTATTCGAAATAGACATGAATAGGTAATAATCACTTAGTGTCAGGTCCAGAATGAGCTTCTAGTGGAATGGGTATGGCCTACTGTTTACACGATAAAACCTAATTCTTTTCCTCTCGGATAAAGCTAGATGCTTCTGACCCAGTGCTTTCCTCAGACGTGGAACCGGTTACAAAGTTTTCCAACCATTCAATTCCATCTTTGTAGTGTCTTCGATTAATTTTGAACTCTTTTATTTTCAGGTCTTAGGTGAGACGCTGTATCTAGATTAACTTTATTTTTCGCTCATCCATAATCAAAAATTTTTGTATTTCATGTCTTTTTCGTACGGCCTTTGGTTCTCATCTATCCTCTAAAAACTCTGCTGAACAACTTGCGAACGTCTGTTTCCCCTATCGCTGAGCCCTAGCAATAGTCGTCAAACAATTTTTTGATATCAGTCATAGCTTTTTTTCGTAAAACTTTGGTGTCCCAGCAGATGTTATACTGTAGAAGAAAAGGTGTAACTTCAAAATACAAGTGGAGTTTTTCAGAAATATTATTGAAAATATTCGGTATTAAGATACTCGTAATTCATTTATGGTTTCTCTTCGATTTTGGTATTTGCCATCGTTAGGAAGTAAATATTTTCACGTGAAAATCAACAAAGTCACACCTTTGATATTTTTCATATTTCCGTACCTTGACCGCAGGACATTTGACTCAACTTAGAGATCCTCGTACGGTGGATCCTCTAACCATTAACTTTCGTAGTTAATATCAAAGTTTGGAAATTCAAATGAAAAGGTGGCACAGTGCATAAATCATAATTCTCACGAAGCTATTTTTTTTTTTTGTTTCATTTTGTTATCGTTTAGTTTCATATACTTAATGAAGCCTACTTAATCTATTCGAAAGTTTCAGGATTTTCCAAATATTTCCACATAAGATCTTATTCTTAAAGTTTCTATTATAGCTAGCTATTTCGTTGATAGTCTTTATGCAATTAAACAAATTATATCCATTCCTATTATGTCATGAGTTCTCAATGGTTTACCTATGGTTGCAGAAAGCGAATTGAGTTCCCACTATTTTGAAACTACTTTATCTAAATGGATCAGTATGCAATTTCACTTTTCTCAAAGTTTAACGCAATAATTTTCGCATATCATCGATCTTTACTGTTCGGAGAGTGTCCAAGAAACCACAAATCTTCCAACAGTCTTTTACTTTTCCATCAGTTAGCGGCATCTCAGGGCAAGCATAGAATTTCTAACAAAAGAAGGGTTGCTAAAAAGTGCTTACTTTCCACCGCAAAATTTAGTTTGCGAATTTTCCTCAAAATTTATCCCTAACACAAAACAACAAATACTTGTTTTACTGTTCTTTTCTTGCAAGCAAATTAGAACGCTTCACTTGACTTTCTTGTACTCACAAACAATGAATACGGCCATGATTCTTTAAAAAACTTTCCAGTCTATTTGACGATTTTTATGGTTGCACTTCCATCACTTTTTATCGCTTAGTTCGTTAAATCGGGACAGTGAAACAAAAAACTGTGTGGGAAAGGATTTAACCACTACAAGCATTGAAGAAGAGAGAGTACACAGCTAATGCAAAAGGAATTGCGAAATTCACGCTACATTAAGCCGCTATCTTTATTTTAAGGCCATGATTAGGTTCGTATTGATTTTCTTCATTGAAGGACCTAACGAATTCAATGGTGATAGCATTGATCTTCGAGTGTAAAGCATAGTCTTTTAGGCTGTTAAATCAGACCGAGAGTAGAGTGATTTTTAAACGATAAGTCTTTATGCTTTAATATCAGCAAAAAATTTGTAGTTATCAGGTTTGTAAGACGAATTTGATCTTGAAAAAAATATACATATGTATATTTATAAATTTTTGAAACTTTCAAACAGACAAAATTTCTGTTATAATATTGAATTATATTTCAAAGCACTCTAGCTGGTTTAGTGCAATCATTATCTGCCGTAAAATATCGGTTTTTAAAAGTTATGTGAAGTTCAGTAAACGAGCCGCGATTGCAATTAAACGAAGTGATTTCATTTTGCGGTTGATTTTGTCGAATCTTTGGTCTATGTATGGTCACTTCTTTACTTGAGCTAATCGATGAAGTGCCGCTATGCTTATGCCGCGCCGCTGTCATCTAATGATAATTACAAGCAACTGCTTGTAACAAGTGTCAACTAAAAACTATATAATCTACATACAATTAACCTAAAAAGTTCCTTACGTATGTCGCCAGCGTCACTTGGTAGCCCGTCATATCGCTCGCTATCTGCCTAACAAGTGCCTCCTACTGTTCAAAGGCAAGTGTCGCCGCAATTATGCTTTAATTGCACAGCAAGCGTTTTGGCACATGTCCTACTTGTGCTGCTGCTTGATGTCCTTTTTTATTCGTGGAATTCACATCTTCTAACAAAGTCGGTTTTACAAATTATGGCGCTCTTGATAAGATAGTGGTGTGAACAAGTGCTTATAAACAAATGTTAGCTATAATTTGTCTAGTGAAATTATAAAAATTGAAAATTGAGCAATTTATTGATGGCTTTCATCTAGAGCAGATGCCTGGAATTTACAGCTGCCATTTTGAAATTGCTCCTCTAATTTTACTCGTAATTCATATAAGTCTTCGTGAAACCTTTTTTTGTTTAGGGCTCTCGCTCTAACCGCTTAGAGATTTTATAAATATGTATATTACTTAAACAAAGTTCGACCCTGGTACTGTGTTGTTTTAATATGGACATGAACAAACGCCGTCAATTCAAGGGTATAGTCCACAGAATCTTAGACACACACTTTTATGCATAAAACGACGTTTTTTATTTCATAAAGTAATTTGTATTTTTTTATAATAAATAATTAAAATATCCTCTTCTTAATTTTATGTATCTTACGTCGGATATCCGAAATTTTCGCTTTAATACCGCCTTTAACTTTGGGAATTAGTTTCGATTTCTCTACTGCTTCCCAGCCTTTGTCAAGCGCTGTATGAACACCCCATTTGATAACAGGCCCGCCAACAGCACTTCCGATACCAACAATAATTGGTGCTATTGGCTTAGCTGTAATCGGTAAAAGAGAAACAAGAAGTTAGAAACAAATCTATAAATTCTATAAAGTAATTTACCCTGCGTTAGTACTCCGTGCAGGAACAAGAATACAATAAAATATACTTTTTTGAACTGCATTTTCACTGGACTGGAGCAGAGTTCTTTCAATGGAATCCGAACAACTTACACTTTTTCAATGACTGAAAAGTAGAAATCGCTCTGTTTAAATACTTTGCTGATATTAAAAAAAAAATTATGAATGAATATTACAAAGCATTTTACTCATTTCTTTCCTCCACATATAATCAAATTACCACAAAGCAATGACAAATCTTTCTGTAAAAACCAGTAAGTCACGCAGCAAAGTATGTAAGTACAATATAAGTTTGTGACGTTTATCAACAGCTTGTTTAAAAGAATTATTGAATCGTCAAGTTACAAATTGCGTAATTTCGATTCTTAAACCGCTGTAAGAAATTAAATTTCATTATTCATTATTTTTGCATATTTTGTAATAAATATTGTCTGTCTCTTAATTGGATGAACTATGTCAATGTTGTTGTATATCTCGTACAGCTCATTCTCCCATCGACTGCGGTATTTGCCGTTGCAAAAACGAAAAGAGCATAAATCTTTCACAGAACCTTCGGAAATTATGACTGTCAACAGTGACGTGAGAGAGTAGTCGCAAGGGTGACGACTGTTTGTTTGAAGACAGGAGATTTTTCGTCTTTCCTGCGTTCACTACCAGACCCATTTGCATTGGATAAGGAAATTCCACTATGAAGAAAGCAGAAATAACAGCTCGTACGCCAGCTGCTGTACACCCTTTTAGAAGATTGTACCTTCTCTATTCAGATCTGCAGCGCGAATTATTTTCTCAAGGAGTAGAAAAGCAGGAGTCAGTCAGCTTGTCTGAAACCTCTTTTGATATCGAATAGCTCGAAGAGGTCTTTCTCGATCCTGACGGAGCTTTTGGTATTGCTCAACGTCAGTTCACACAGCATTAGTTTTACGGTCATACCAAATTCAGGCAAAGCGACATAGGGACAGCTCATTTTCGTGCTGTCAAAAGCAGCTTTAAAATCGACAAAGAGGTGGTGTGTGCCGATCCTCTTTTCACGGGTTTTTTCCAAGATTTGACACATGGTGACTATCTGGTCAGTTATTGATTTTTCAGACCTACATATTCTCCAAAGAAGCTGATGCATGCTCCTTATCAGTTCTTCACCGCTGTGTTTGAATAGTTCGGCCGCCAATCCATCCACCCCCGGCACTCCACACCGTACTTGCTATTCGACGTCGAATATAATGTTGTTTGTTGACGTGGGTTTTTTGCTGAATAGAAACGGGTTCATATCTTGACTGCTACAAGATAGTGAGTGGTCCGAGTCACTGTTAGAACCTGGAAGCGTACGCACGTCCAAAACACTACAGACGTGCCTTCCATTTTTCACAACAGGATCGATCTGGTTGGTGAGTTTTTGACCCAGTGACAGCCAGGTAGCTTGATGAATTTTCTTATGCTGGAATCTTGTACTACAGATTACCATATTTTGGACCCCGGCGAAGTCTATCATTCCATTCCATTTATAGATGTTTCCTCATGAAAGCTAAACTTACCGACCGTTGTGCCAAAGATACATTCTTTACCCATCCAGTCGTTAAAGTCGCCAAGTACGATTCTGACATCATGGCGAGGCAGCTCTGATAGGTGCACTCTAAGCGCTCATAGAAGACATCTTTACTCACATCGCATTCTCTTAAGTCGAAGTGTGGGTGCAAATCAGCGATATGTTGAAGAACTTCACCTTGACGCAGATTGTTGCTGCACGTTTATTCACCGGGGTGAATGCCACTACTCGGCAACGGAGTCTCTCTCCTGCCGCGAATCCCACACGAAATCTGCGCGCCTTTATATGACCACTGTAGTAAATGTCACAAAGACCTATTCGCCTCAGCTCTTGTCTCATCCATCGCAATTTTTGGACGGCGGTGATGTCAGCCTTTACTCTCACGAGCATATCAATCAGCTGGGCAGCGGCACCTTTCCAATTAAGATACAAAATATTTCACGTGCATGCTCTTATAATGTAATCTTTAACACGTTTGCAAGAGTCGTCATCAAAAGACGAGTCTCTTATCCGAGGCTATTTTCTTCTTATCATTGATAGGGTGTTTTACGTAGCGGGTCCCAAATCCAGCGCATAACTATGGGAAGAGATGGATCGTCTTCTCTTTTTAGCTCGCCTTGAAACGGATGTTGTTTTGGTCTAAGACCGGAAATCGTTATCTGCTTGAGCCTGATATGTAAAAAAGTTCTTTCTGGCCACTCCCAAGTGAATGGCACTCAGAGAACTTTCCTCAAAGGACGTCTCCTGGCGTTAAAAATCTAGTCGGAATAATTGCAAAACATCGATTAATAACAAAACTAACTCAAATTTGAAAGGGTAACTATAGAGGTCACTATACTAATCTTAAGATCATTCAAGGGATGATTCAATGCAGCGACTGTCCTAAGTTTATAAAAACAAACATGGTGATAACTGGAATATTTCTTTATAATTTCTTGTATCATAAACTTGTATCAAATCAAAAATTTCGTCCTCTCTAAAAGTGAAAATATTTCTTTAAATAATCTTTAAATTCAGGGAAGAAGACCAAAATTGAATTTGAAAAGATATTTTCTATTTTGAGTTCATTCTAAATATCATGTTACCTCCAAATACTTTCACCGAAGATGAGTGAAATCGATTTATCTATGAGAAATCCCTTACTAATCAAATACTCGATATTTTGGTTGTCTACTTGACTACTTCACCCTTCAAAAATAGTCGTAGAAATAAGTGTAGACGTAAATATTTTCAATGAGTGGACAAAATATGCCTTATTCGGCGGCTAATAACAGACAAAAACAAACAAACTACTCGTGCATAGTATAGTAAAATCTTAACGGCGAAACAGAAAACAAACAACAACACCAAGAGCGGTTGCACTTGTCGCATGTCGCATGCTAAAAGGACATGTATAACTGTGGCTCCCTGCGTTCATGTTACAGAAATGATGCCCAATTTTCAGATAAACTTGTGTTTAGCCAGCACTTGTGGACAAGGGCAAAGCGATAAAAGAGTACAAAGGTAGAAGCCGCCAATTGATAAAGCGGACATTCGTAAAAGGACGGTGAGTCCTGACGCCGCTTAGCAAATCAACTGAGGATGACGCGTCGAAAGGATGCTCACAGCAAAACTAATGCAAATAAATTAATGGGAAGCAAATAAATAAGTAAACAGAGACATATATGTACATATGTATATATTTGTCAGTGGAAGCATTTGCCTGATTTTTTTTCCATATTCAAAGGACATAAGTCCATGCAAACAAAATAGCCGCTGTCAAGAGGTGCAGTTAATGTGAAGATAGAATATTTCTCCATCAACCATGTTTTATTCACTGCAAAGGTTTAGTGACCAGCATAAATATTAAGAAATCAATTTATA
The DNA here is from genome assembly GCF_023373825.1 of Bactrocera dorsalis. Lineage (NCBI taxonomy): Eukaryota > Metazoa > Arthropoda > Insecta > Diptera > Tephritidae > Bactrocera > Bactrocera dorsalis. The sequence goes on from NC_064306.1 coordinate 46,841,458, forward strand.
AATCCTTTTATTGCACCGGAAGCAGTAAAGGTTGCTATAAATGCTTGGCGAGTAAAAGGAAGAAAAATATTGCAGGCAAATGTCCCAACTGAATATTAAAGTGAAAGTTAGTTTAATTACCGATTAACTTTGTTGTATCTGTTTTGCACGAACGATCTCTCAGTTTGGGTTCAATCTTATCGATTTTTTAACATAACTGACCATAATTCATGGGATTTATTTACAGGTTTGTCGACTTTATCCTCAAGTTAGTTCGTTTTTCCTGAAAGAATTATATCGTCATTCACATTCAGCTATATACTATTTCTTCCGTGCACATATTTTACTGTAATCCTTGCGAATTTACGCCTAGTCGGATAGAAGTTCCGATAACATAGACAAGAATGTATCTGGATTTATTGCAATTGTACTCCAGAAGACATACCGCCATTATTAAATGGCACCAAGCTAAGAATCAGAGATAAACTAAGCTACCTGGGATAAATTTTAGGCAGGAAGCTTTCGTGGAAACTAAACTTAGATGCTAGGGTGAAAAAAGCAACTACAGCACTTTGCACTTGAAAAATAATATTGGGGGCCCAAATGAGGATTAATGCCTCTGGTCAATACACTCTAGACGGTAGTTTTAAGACCGATTATGTCATACGGTATATTGGTATGGTGGCCATTAATGGCGAGGTACTGTGTATGGAAAGCATACAAAGAGCTAGTATATGCATCAGTAGAGCGTTTAGAACAACGTCAAGTCAGGCACTCAACTTAATTTTAAAATTGCTACTAACTAACTTTTCTTAAAGCAACTGGCAACGAAGTCAGCTCTTAGACTGAAGGCAGTCGCCTGTAATAAAGGGTCTCCATGCTGCTTAGTAAGTTCACGTTTTCACCCACTATCCAAGATTTTCGAGATCCTGCAGAATTAAAACTAAACTCGGTCCTCAATATTGTCTTCCCTTCCAGAGAAGTGTGGGAAAGGAGCGATGTGGACAGGTACGCAAGAATTAGCATCGGATGGGTCCAAATTAGGTAATCGAGTGGGAGGTGGTGTCTTTTCATCAAATTAGATGCCAAAATCGCTTTTCGTTTACCAGATCATTGCGTATTTATATGCTTCTGGACATATTAAATATAAATTTAGTTGAGCCTCTGCGTGGTCAATACCTGACTTTCCCAACAAGCAGGCAAACGTGTCTTGGATAGAACTAGGGCCGCACATACCGACTATTAAAATACAAAAGGAATATTTAAGAACTATAGAAGGGAGCCAAGAGACCAATATCCAATTGGCAGACATTCCAGTACACTAGGTATACTGACTGGCATCGTCTTGATAGAACACGATTCCTATCCTGTTCGCCAACGCCTTTTGGACACATTTGGGCATTTTCTGAGGGTCCAGTTATAAAGAGCAAAGGTCCAAATGAAGACTTCATTATGCGGTAATCCATAAGCACAAGTGGACTTTTTTACGCGTATGTCTACAGTGTACAAAATCATTGGTCTGATATGCCATCTACAGAAATTATTAAAATTCTCACGTATGTCTATGGTATTTCACTTAAGCTTGTGCTCTAGTTATAGTTATCAAACCAATTTTCGATGACTGCCGTGCTTTCTCTAGCAATTGGAGTTTCACCTGACTAACTTTAAATACAAATTTTGTAATACCAAAACTTATGTTCATACATCAGAAAAGTTAGGTCTTCATCAAAAATTTTCTACCTTGATCGAATTCGAGCTCGATCTAAAACCTCTACCCAGTTCAAGCTGAGTATTATAGCACTCTTTCTGACAAGACTATGCTGAAATTTCCAAGCAAGCCGAATAAAAGACATAATGTATATTGGATTTTAGCCGCTTCTTGCGACAGGCATACCTTACCGCTGGCAAATCCGACTCCTGACCGCTGCTAATATTCATACTTAAAATAAGATTTGATAGAATTTATGTTTTTGCTAACGGTTTTGCATCTTAAGCTAGTAAAAATTTTCAAGAGTAAGTCCAAAGTCACCACCTTCAATATTTTTTCTCTTTGAATCAACTTTCTCCAAATGTGTCTTTCACCTTTGGTTTCCACACTGAACCTCAGTTTTGAAGAAAGGACATTAAATTCCGAAGAACGTAAGAGTAAATATTGGAATAATTTGACTCTTCATGAGGATAGAGTATGCTCCATTTTGTTTTCACGCACCACCAAATCTGTGATATAGTTTACTAGTAGTTTACCCTACTTTGTTGTTTAAGAATTCAGTTTAGGAGTTTTCTTAAAAATGGGCAGTTCCAAAAGTGTTGAGGTGCCACCGACCGAAATGTAGGGTAACCTCATCGTCGCAGGAAAATTATTTTATCGCCTGCCGATTAGATTGCCTATTTGCAATTGAACTAGAGGTCTATCCACTGATAGTTCATATCTCTCGTCAAAAATCTTTTGTGGCCATCATCAAAGTTTAGAAATTCTTACAAAAGGTTTTATGGAATCAAATTACGAGATAATATAAGGGCTTAATTCAAAACTTTCAGGAAGATTATTTTTAGATTAATTTTGTTATCATTTTGTGTCACATACTTAATGAAGCTTACATAATCTATCCGAAAGATTCAGGAATTTCCAAATATTTCCAGAAAAAATTATTCTTAAAGCTCCTATTGTAGCTAGCTATTTCGTTGATCTTTTAGTTTTTATGCAATTAAACAAATTACATCCATCCCTATTATGTCATGAGTTCTCAATGGTTTACTTATGGTTCCAGAAATCGAATTGCGTTCCCATTATTTTGAAACTACCTATCTAAATGGATCAGAATGCAATTTCACTTTTCTCAGAGTGTACCGCAATAATTTTCGCATATCATTGATCTTTACTGTTCAGAGAGTGTCCAAGAAACCACAAATCTTCCATTCTCCTTTTAGTGTTTCATCAGTTAGCGGCATCTCAGGGCAAGCATAGAATTTCTAACAAAAGAAGGGTTGCTAAAAAGTGCTTACTTTCCACCGCAAATTTTCTTTGCGAATTTTCCTCAAAATTTATCCCTAACACAAAACAAGAAATATTTGTTTTACTGTTCTTTTCTTGCGCGAAAATTAGAACGCTTCACTTGACTTTCTTGTATTCACGAACAATGAATACGGCCATGTTTCTTTAAGAAACCTTCCAGTCCATTTGATGATTTTTATGAACGCACTTCCATCACTTTTTATCGTTTAGCTCGTTAAATCGGGACACTGAAGCAAACAATTGTGTGGGAAAGGATTTAACCACTACAAGCATTGAACAAGAGAGAGTACTCAGCTAATGCAAAAGGAATTGCGAAATTCATGCTACATTAAGCCGCTATCTTTCTTTTAAGGCGATGATTAGGTTTGTATTGCTTTTCCACACTGAAGGATCTAACGAACTCAATGGTGATCGCATTGATCTTCGAGTGTAAAGAATACAGTTTTAGACTGTTGAATCTGACTGAGAGTAGAGTGATTTTTAAACGATAAGCCTTTGGGCATCAATATCAGCAAAAAATTGTATTTATCAGGTTTATAAGACGATTTTGATCTTTAAAAGAAATATGTATTACAAATCTTTTGAAGCTTTCAAACAGATGAAATTTCGGTTATAATATTAAATTATATTTCAAAGCACTCAAGTTGGTTTAGTGCAATCATTATCTGTCGTAAAGTATGGGCTTTTAAAAGTTATGTGAAGTTCAGTAAACGAGCCACAATCGCAACTAAATGAAGTGATTTTGTTTTGCGGTTGATTTTGTCGAATGCTTGTTCTATGTATGGATTCCTTCTCTACTTGAGCTAATCGATGAAAAGGTACAGTGCCGCTGTGCTCCTGCCGCGCCGCTGTCATCTAATGATAATTACAAGCAACTGCTTGTAACAAGTGTCAACTAAAAACTATATAACCTACATACAACTAACCAAAAAAGTTCCTTACGTATGTCGCCAGCGTCACTTGGTAGCCCGTCATATCGCTCGTTATCTGCCTAACAAGTGTCTCCTACTGTTCAAAGGCCAAGTGTCGCTGCAATTATGCTTTAATTGCACAGCAAGCGCCTTGGCACATGTCCTACTTGTGCTGCTGCTTGACGTCCTTTTTTATTCGTGGAATTCATATCTTCTAACAAAGTCGGTTTTACAAATTATGGCGCTCTTGATAAGATAGCGGTGTGAACAAGTGCTTATAAACAAATGTTAGCTATGACTTGTCTAGTAAAATTATAAAAATTTAAAATTGAGCAATTTATTGATGGCCTTCTTGTAGAGCAGATGCCTGGAATTTACAGCTGCCATTTTGAAATTGCTCCTCTAATTTTAGTCTACATAATTCATCTAAGCCTTTATGAGAGGCATTAAATTTTACCTCCGAAATGGTAAAATAGTGCTTTATGCGTTCCGGTGTGAACATTGGTCGTGCGTGTCACCGCCTACTTTTTGGTGGAACCACATATCTCCGAACCCGACAGAACGATTTCAACTGAATTGACTATTTATTTGTGGTATTGACTATTTATTCCTCTCATATTCCCATGTGACGGTGTGAAAAAGAGTGAAATCGGACTAGAAGTAAGCCTAATTTCCATATAAGACAATTTCAAATTCCACTTGATTCTTTCATTTTCCGGCACACAAATCAAGAAGTAATTAATATAACGGGATTAAATTTAGCACTAATAATTCTTTTAAAGTAAGGCAAATTATAAATAAAATTGTCAAAACTTAACCAAAACTGTTCAAGACACTAGGTACCGGATATATGGACCCCAATATCTATAGTTGACTTTTCACTATAAATATCGGTCAATGTATGGAATCTACAATTGAAATGCAGACACAATCCTTTGCTGACAGTAGTAACTCTGTGTATCAAAAGTGGGTTAAAGTGGGTTAAATCGGGTTAGTACTTTCCTGAGCCGCTTTTTACTTAATATAAAGATTTTCAAACTTCCGGCTGTCTTTATGCTGCATATATCGGCAAATATTTGAGACATCTCAATGAAAATCACTCATAACAATGTATCTTTGTGCCTTATAACTAATATCAGGGTTTTCGAATATCCGGCTGACATTGCTCCATATGATTGGTGGCTGTATATAGTATACATACTCGTATATATGAAATTGCCTGGATTCCAATCCTCTGGTCGACATTTTACATCTGAAGGTATTTCCTCGGCTTTGATTCTTACAAGTTGCAAGAGTATGAAATGTTCGTTTGCACACGAACTTTCTTACTTGTTTTTTCTTAGGTGGTGGGAATTTTATGATACTTTTCCTGGAAAAAGAAATATGATTGTTTTCGGAAGTGAATTCGAACCCTAGTCTTGCGTTGTTTTAATGCAGAACAACTGGCGTCCTTGTTTTATTGATTTCAATTCGTTCCTTAGCCATCCCTCTTTTAAGTGAAATCTCTCCTCACTCTCTCTCTTTCTTTCTGTGCATTTTTATTACGAGAGCCTCGGGACTGAAATTAGATAACCTATAAGTAAAGTAAATATATTACTCCGAAAGGAAGATGGATGTATGTAAGCATAAACGTAAGGAATACATTCTATTGGGAACTCAGTTGAAATACATATTAAAGGCAGGGCTGCCCCGGATGGTCAATCTTATTTCGAAGATTAAAGACATATGATTCTGAGAAGTGCAATATTGGACTCCCAGTATACATACATAAAAAATTTGTTAATTTTCTTTTCATCCTGAGAGATGAAATCGTACGAAGTGCTATCAATATATGGCTAGTCAAAAACGACACCAGCAACTGCACTATTTTTTGTGCTTCCATATTATTTCTCCCAAAACATATGAAATGTGTGTCTTTACTTCATAAAGTAATTTGTATTCTTTATCATAAATAATTTAAAAAAATTCGTAATATCGTGTATCGTATTTCCGATATCCGAAATTGTCGCTTCAATATCTTTTCCAACTTTGGGGATTACTTTCGATTTCTCTATTGCTTTCCAACCTTCGTCAAGAGCTTTATTTACACCCCATGAGATAATAGGACCGGCAATAGCACTTCCGAGAAAATTAACACATTGGTTTAGCTATAATCAGTAAAAAAGAAACAAGAAGTTTGACACAAATTTATAAATTCTCTTAAGAAATTTACCCTGCGTTAGCACTCCGTACAGGAGCAAGAACAAAAATGCAATAAAATATACTTGTTTGAACTGCATTTTCACTTGACTGGAGCAGACTTCTTTCAATGGATTCCGAACATCTTACATGATGAAAAGTAGAACTCGCTCTGTTTACATACTTTCTTGATATTGAATAAAATTTCTGAATGTACATAGCATTTACTCATTTCTTTCCTCCACATATAATCAAATAACCACAAAGCCATGACACATCTTTCTGAAAACCACTAAGCCACGAACCAAAGTATATAAATAACAATTCCTGATTTGTGGCATTTTATACTTTGTTATCACTTACTTTATTATCAACTCCTTGTTTAAAATTAGCTCATTCAAAAGAATTGCGATAAATCGCCAAGTTGCGAATTGCATCATTTATCTTGAGACCCAGCATTCACAGTAAAGAAAATATAGCAACCGTAGCTGCGACTGTACACGAAGACCGTTCGCTGCAACTCGTACTGACGTGTAGAACGATTAGATGCATTTTACGACGATATCTTAAATTGAAAGCGAACAAAATATAGCTTGTGTAAGAACTGAAATCGCTCGACCTTCCCAAGCGACAACGCTTCGCTCTATAGGGTTTTGAGAAGTTACAAAATGACCCGACGATTTAAAGACAAATATTGTTCAGCGATGAAGCTCTTTGCTTGCTTTATGGATATGTAAACGGCGAAATTGCCGGTATTGGGACAAAGAGCAACCTGAAGAGGTTCATCAGACTTGATTTCATAATATTTTATACCAAATCAATCTTTCACATCTCATTCTCAAGCATTGGGCATCTCTGGGACGTTGTTGTGACGAATTTTGGGAAAAGATCTTGGGCTGCAGCCTCACAGCATCATATTGACGCAAGAACTGAAGCTGCTTTACCACCAGAATCGTCGCATATTCGTGAACTAGGCTGAGCAACAACCTGAAATTGAGTCGGATTTTCATCGAAAAATCATCTTCAGCGATGAGGCTCATTTCTGGCTGAATGGCTGCTTCAATAAGCAATGCGTTACATTTAGGCAGCAATCCACGCGTACTCCATGAGTCAACATTGCAACCCGAAAACACCGGTTTATGGCCCGGCGGCATCATTGGGTGGTACTTATTTCGTGATGATCAAGACCAGTACGTTAATGTGAATGGAAATCGCTACCGCTCAATGATATTCGAATATTTTTGGTCTGAATTGGATGATATGGACTCGGCCAATATGTGGTTCAAACAGCACGGCGCCACAAGCCACACAGCGAATGTCACAATCGATTTATTGAAAACGAAGTTTTGTGAACGTGTTATCTCACGGAATGGCTTAGTCAATTGGCCGCCTCAGTCGTACGAATTGACGCCGTTAGACTATTTCCTGTGGGGCTACGTCAAGCCTATGTTCTATGCCAACAAGCCAGCGACGATTGATGAACTTCGTATGAATATTGAGCAGGAAATTGGAGCAATATCGGCCGATTTATACTTGAAAACCGTTGAAAATTTGGTTCAGCGTCTGGACTTCTGCAAGCGTGCTCGTGGTGGCCATGCAAAAGAAATCGAGTGGCTCTTATTGAAAAACTCGTTCAATTTTTAATATCGCACAGCCAGACCGAATATCTTTATTTCATTTCCATACAGGAGTTATTGGAAAAAATCACTGAAACACTCGAAGTGATTTTTGCAAAACAAGAAAAATTAGTTTTCATACCCACAAAACATACTACACCATGTATGCCTTTGTGCCGATAAACACAGGGTGGAAAACTGTTAGAAAATCCATTGTTCGCCACACTCAGCGACGATCGTGTACAAATGAAATGTTACGTCACCTTGTGCATGCGGTCAAGAGAGCCTATAGAAGCGACACTAGAGACGCCACTAGCCATTGCGGTGAGTGTCGGCAACTTTAGCAAAGGCTCAAACCCAAACGAACAACAGTTTTCTTACACACAAACGGTAATACATACATATGATTCAACAAACATACATACATATATGTAACCACATGTATGTGAATATATTGGATTTGTGTGATGCCTCCACGCCAAACAATCGGTTGCTATGCTGACCGATTAAACCAAATTCGTATGAGTTGCTAAAAGGAAAATTGCTTAGGAATCGCTAAAGAATGGAATGGAATGTGTGCGCTTCGCGGAGACAACTTTATTACGCACAAACGCGCACACAAACAGGTGTGTGTGCGCGCGGCCACTTGCCACAGACAGCTGATAATCGCAGACGACATTTATGACACTGCCAACCAGCCCAGTTGCAGCGCAGTTGCCCACATTACCATGGCCTGCCGTGGCCTTTGTACGGTTGCGCACGCGCCATTTGCCACTTGCCATCTTGCCACTTTGCCACCTTGCAATAAATATCAATATTTATGCCGCGCACTCGCAGCAAGACATTCCAACGCATGCTAACAACTTGAAAGCAGCTACATAACATACAAACATACATATGTATATACATACTTAGCGATGCAGCGAATCAGTGGCAATTTTGCATAACAAACGATTTATGAGGGCGAACAAGTTTAAGTGAAACCAATTGGCGCACGACGAGTAAACTAGTTTAGTCCGACATGGCAGGTGGGGCGGGGTTCGGCGATCTTTAGTTTCATGGCATTTGTTCAAGACTGCTGCACTTCAAGCCCTAAGGATATTGAAGCAGCGCTGACTAATTAATTGCCGGTCGCCGCTGATGAACAATCAGTGAGCGGCGGGGCAGGCCGGCGGCATGTCTGGGAAAAACGCTGCAGCAGTCACAGATCGGTTATCGGTGCATCCACGCGTACAGACATATGCACATACATAGATGTGTGTGTATGTAAATATGTGAGTGTGTATGTAAATTGGTTTGTTTGGCACTGCGCATGCGCACATGTTGCCAGGCAATCGTGTGTTGCCGGCGACACCTTATAACGCATTCAGCATTAATTAAGAAAATTAAAACAGTTTCAAAATTTATGACATTTCAACTACAAGCCGTCACTACACGTGCGTGCTCGTTGCTGAATATTACTTGCCAACTGCAAGGACTTTTTGTTTTTACATTGCTATCACGCTAATAATCCTGTTTATCCGCTTGGCATCACCCTAGAAAAGCAAGTCAAAGCAATTATGCATTTTGATAATAACGAAACACGTTGTTAGCTTTTCTGCTGCTGCAATTAAAGTTCGCAAAGGACGTTTTGTTGGCAAAAGGAATAAGAAGAAAGCTCACTGTCATGAAACCTGTCAGTGCAGCACCTGCCCAGGCGACACAGCGCTCAGTGCTGATGGAAGGATACATGTGGTATAATGCTGTAAGAGAGTTAAAGAACTTTCGGTTTCGATAAGTGAGAGATGATAGTATCTGATTTCAGATTTTACATTAATTGAGGCCAATTGCGAAAGCTAAAATTTTGGCACATTTCTTTAGCAAAACACTTATTAGAATTATTAACAAAACAGAATACATATTTGAGGCACTGAAAAGATCTATTTACGAGACTGATGACGTTTACGATCGTTGGAACGAAAAAGTATTGAGCTTCACTTTTGCGTACTAAGCCTTTTCCAACTTAAGGGATTACATGGGTTTACGGGTTTTAAAATATCGATTTTTTTATTGTCTTATTAAACTCTAGAATATTGTCCTAAATTGATCCTAGTAATAGTTTCGGAGATACAGCCTTGATAACTTGTGCGCTCGAAGCTAGCTAGGCTAAGTGCCCTGTCTTTAACCGCGTTTTTCTTGAAACTGTGTTTTTGAAGTCGGTTGGCAAGATTTCTCGAGAACTACTTAACCGGTCTTCATGAAATTTTATAAGTGCAGGTCAGAGATACAATTCTTAAAGACTTGGACGAAGGACTTTTTTCAATTAAAATTAAAATTTTAATTTTTTTGTAAAAATGTCTGCCCAAAATACAATTTTCAGTTTTTTTTCGATCTTGTGAGTTTATGTTACCACCTAAATCGATCTGAAGACTTCTCAAGGATGTGATTTTAGATATACTACACTCCTGTTTCCCTCGGTAAAGTGCTTCGGATTACTATTAAATAAAAACTATTGCTCGTAAGGATTAGACTTCATAGTTATTAACCAATTTATTTACTCGTAAACCTTTATGGCCCATTCACTTATAAATTTCGTCACTTTGCGGGAAATTTCAGACTTTAAGTACGAAGCGTAGAAAACAAAGCCAGAATGAAAGATTACCTTTCAGAGTTTACCTCTAATAATAATAATCTATAATAATAAGTAAAAAGTTGAGAGTTGCCCAACTTTTTTCTTCGCCTTGATGCATTTCGCTTCGAGATGAACGAACTCATATAAAATCATACATCAAACTTTTCTATCAAAATAAATGTCTGACGCGATGAGAAGTAAAAGTTCAATGTGAATTAGTTTTTAAGACTACCCAAAAATACCTACTACAAGAACTAGATTAAAAGTATCTCTGGTTTTCTCTGATTCTCACCGTCTTTATTCAGCATTCACTGGATCTTATTGGCTATTCTCCATTATACTATTTTCCGCCACAAAACAAGCACAATTTTTTTACAGTTTCCTTTTTTGTTTAGTTCTATAAAAGTTGGATGGAATCTTCTTGTGAACTTCCATTTTTCAATATAGTCTCGCTTCAGCTCCATCTCTCCTCAGCAGCTGCTTGATTCTCTCCACCTCTCATCGACCTTCATGTCCTTTCGTAGGTTCTCTTTGAAATTCACAGATTCTCCAGGATCCTTTCTAGGTTAAAATATTTAACAAGGCTGAAGTGTTCTATTGCCCTATTGCTGTTGTTGTAGCAGTTAACTGCTACCCGCTAGTGTGGCAATGTTCAAGTGGTTTTCATGGAAATAATCTAAAAGTAGGCCCAGGAAACCGTCTGTTTCGACGGGGTGGGGCATAGGTAGAGGAGAGTTAGGCGAGTGGAGTTCGCTGGGCACACAAAGATATGGTTAGAGTCGTGAGGTGGTTGATATGTCGTGAGTCGAATTTGGATAAGTAGAAGCTTAAGCTGGTACAGTATCTAGAATACAGTTGCACATTTCAAGAACCTTGTTATGGCTCTGTACTTTATCAATAATCGCGGTCTTATGAACACTGAGGAAGCACAGTTTATTCCCAAAATCTTAATGTTGTTGACAGTCGGGGTTTTAACGTCATCGACTGTGATATGAAGATCCAGTCTGTACTCCTTCGACCAGTTGTTGGATATGCTCTCTGTGGATTACTGCCACAGAGTCTCAGGCTCCTTGCGAAGGAGAAGTGAGAAAGACTCCACCGCGAGTCTGTTCTTTCTTATGAGAATTGACCCTCATATAATCTAGCCAAGGGTGGTTATTTCTGCGATATCACCCTCTTTGCCTCTGTTGCCACCTACAATTACTCTGTAACTCAATCAAGTACTCATGGAGTACGTGTGGATTGCTGCCTGACCAATAACGCATATTTTCCTTATTCACGAAGCCATTCAGCCAGAAGTGAGCCTCATCGCTGATTATCCGATGAAAATCCGGATCATTTTCAAGTTATTACTTAGCCCAATTTATGAACATACGACGATTCTGGTGGTCAAGCGGCTTCACTTCTTGGGTCTATTTGATCTTTTAAGGCTGTAGGCCAAAATTTTTTCCCAATATTTTCCACGACGACGAAGAGATAGCCACCTCTTGAGAACGACATGTGAAAGATTGATTTGGGTCTTCCTGAATTGATGTTTAACGGCAGCAATATTCTCGACACTATGGGAACTTCTTTGTCTCACTGACACGGAAACATTTTGTATTGTGCCTAAGGTTTCAAATTTTCCCACTAGACGCTCAGTTGTTGATCTGACAGGACGATTTGGACGACCACAAATTGGACGTAGCGCTCTTAAAGATAGGACCACTGACTCCGAATTTCGGTAGTAAATTTTGATAATTTGGACTCGCTGTTGGATCGTATATCTTTTCACGATGAAATGACAAACCTTACTGAAGAGAAAAATCAAAAGAGTGGGTAAAAATATGGCGTCGTTTCCTTCCCTATCGGTCTACTTTTGTAGCGTCCCTATTGAAAAACCCGTTATTATACCGGTTAGGAAGCAAAGTTTACCCACATTAAAACCGAAATATTCCGACAGGTTACAACAATCTTTCTTCGAGATATTGATATGTTAACCTTCTTTTAGTTATCACACCAAACATTATTTTCCAATTGAAGAGGAGGCAGAACTTGAAACCTTACTGAAAATTTCAAAATTTGCAGGATCTGCAACATTGATGTCTTGCAACAACAACCTACAGTTCTTACATATACATATATACTTCCTACATATGTATTTGTATAAGTCTAGTATTACAGCAGCAACAATCGGCAGCTTAGCATGCACTAGCAAACACATCGGACCCCCGCAGCGTCTGGATGCACCTAAATAGCGCAACGTGTGCGCCTTCACGCGCAGCACACTTCATTAATTTTATGCGTCGCTCAACATGGGACACAAAATGGACAAAGTTGCAGCAAAAACTAGAAACAACAACAAATAAAAATAAAAAATAAGCAGCGCATGAACTATAAGGGAGGGGGAACAAGCGCAGTATGACCAATGCCAAACGCAATCAAAGGGTGTCCTGCGTACATTCGTGTGCGTCCAGGTCCAACAGCGCAAGGTCATTTACAGCTTTTTGTTGTTGTTGTAGCTTTTATCAGCCTTTCCATTCAATTTGGTATTTTCAATTTAATGAGCAGAGCTTCAGAAAAAACAATTAATAAGCATAACATCGGGGCACAGACTGCTTACATACCAACATATTTATGCCACACAATACAATAGCAACAATTATTACGTATGCCCGTGCAACTCGACACGATGTCGCTAATCTGCTGTGCTTTTTATTTGAATTCGTGCCTCGCATTGTCATCAAATAACTTGGAAAAACTGTGTTTGCCGCGCTTGCGCCTTAAAAAATAATAATTACAAAAACAAAACAAAAGTCTAGCCATTCTGCACGCTTAGGCGTTTTCATATTTGTTAAACAATTGTATGCGTCTGTATACTGCTGGCCTTTAGCAATTTGCATAAATTCCGCCAACCATTATCCTGGAACCCATCGCATCCTTTACCCTTCTATTCACCCTCGGCATTTGTATTTGTAAGCATGTGCATTGCAATTGGGTGTCCGTCCGTGGTGCGTCTCTTATTATTATTTTTTTTATTCTTTCTACATAGTTGTTGCACCCGACATTAAATCCTTAATCAAGGACATTTTGCGCGTGCGCATATTTATCACGTGCATTTTTAATTTATTCCGCTTTCGAGTTTATTTTTGCAGCTTGTTATTTGTGGCGGCTGTAAAATCCGATTGCCTTTGTTAGCCTCTCGTATTTTCTGTTTTGTTTTGGTTTGCTTTATGTTTGCCAAATGGAAATGTCGACTCACATTGCCTTACCCTTTTTCTGTTTTGGAAAATAGCAAAAATGCAGATTTTTTAATTATTTCATATGCATAATTTATGAGCACTGCTTTCTCTATCCAGGTTTTGTGTATGGCTCACGTCTCTCTTCAAAATATTAGTGACAGATTGTGATGAATTTGTAGGAGTTCTATTTAAAAAGTCATCTGCCTTTCTATACCAAAACTCAAAAAGCTAAACATGGTCGGGTTTAAAACGCCCCTGCATTTGCTTCATGCATTCGTAAAGGGGTAGGGCACATCGTTTTCATGAATTGAAAAGAGCGGATTTTTTCAGTTACTCTTATTACATAAAAGTTCGACATCCACAATTTCGACTCAAAGTATTTACAGGTTTGTAAATATCTCTATCGCTGAAAACCACTTATTAGAAATGTTTAGTCTAAACATGGCGCAAGCCACTGCGAAAAACTTCCTGATGATTTCTAATTTTTTGGAGCGCTATTAGACCAAACAATATCGTCGACAGTACGCTGTTCAATTGAATCGTTGTAACATCCTGAGTTTCATAATCTCTTTTCAGTTTAGTGTTTCCGGGCGCATTGAATAAAGATAAATAGAACAGAAACTTACAATAATCATTAGGCAAAATCTTCTGGGGGTCCATGAAATCGGATAAAAAATTTTGGTAATATCTTTAGGCCGAGGTCTTATGTATTCAGGGATCGGAAGTTTTGTTTCTTTCGTTTAGGAATAAATTTGCATTCATTAATATTCTTATGAGATTAAAGATCCTTTGTCTATAACAAAGCAGTATTTGAAACCATTTAGTTAAGACTCATGAACAAATTTAACCAAGAGAATCTAAATATACTTAATTTGATTCGATCTCGAAAAGACTGCCGGCCTGCTGTGACAGATCAGGTCTCATTAGTAATGACGATGGGCTTCGGATGACAATACATGCAGAAGTGCAGAGAAGTTGGCATGGAAAGCTGGAACACCTGTGCCCAACACTATCTAGAACTCTAGGATCTGCGGAGTTCAAGGCACTAAACGAAGTAACAAACTTAGATATCAAGTCGCTGTTAAAGTTCGCAAAAAGCGTTGCCGTCCTATATGACGAATACTTCACCAGCTATAACTCCATTTTGGAAACTGAGCCGCTCCATATGTGGCGTGAATAGCCGCTATTACTAACATAACCAACCTTATTTGGTCTACACTGTATTTTTTTGAAATCTATGACAAACAGCCGTTATGCCAAGTTAATCAACAACAATAATCGCCTAACATAGTCAACCGCAATTGCACAAAAATCTTAAGATATACAGCATTGACGTAAAAACCACTGTATATTTTATCCAACTCGTTGAAGTCCCATTGAATCATGAAGCATAAGTTCATCAGGCAAATTTTTCTACAGCAAAATATAACTTAATGGAAACAACTGCTAAAATCAAGATCCTTAGAATAAAATCTTTTTTTAAAGCTTCTGGCGAAGTTTACCTATCGATGAATGTGGCCTGAAATTATCCCGGAAGACACAATTCCTCTCGCTACGAAGTCCTCTTCTGGCGATCCAAATCATAGTAGATAATTTTCAGGCAATCCCTTCAAAACTTATAAAAACTTTCCATACCGTCAAGCCTGTCATGGCCACCCTTTGAACCGGCTCACCGTGATTGGCCGAGCGAACATTTTCGCTAGGACGGTGTTATAAGCAAACCTAGGAAAAAGTTGAAAATATGGCGTATTTTGTTGGTTACTGGTGTCTCTCCTTGATATGAACTCTGCTATACTCAGCAAAAGCATCAGAACTGTGTATTTCGTACGAAATCTTATCTTTGCATGCTATCTTTTGCAATATAACGTTATCCGATCTCCACCACAGATACATATTACTAAAGCCACACATTGGAAAATTATGGATTCTTTTTACTAGACTTTACAACAGGGTTTCAATAGGGGACGCTACAAAAGTAAACTGACCGTTTAGGGACAGCAACGACGACATATTTTTCCCTGCTTCTTTTGAAGCTTTCTCTTTCAGTAAGATTTGGCTAATTCAGCATGGATTCCAGACATACGATCCAGCAACGAGTCGAAAATTATTAGATTTTAGTACCGAAATTCAGAGTCAGTGCCCACAACTTTAAGAGCGCTACGTCCATATTATGGTCGTCATTATCGTCTTGTCAGATCAGCAATTGAGCGTCTAGTGGGAAAATTTAAGTCCACAGGCCACAATACAAAATGTTCCCCGTGCCATTGAGACAAGAATGCCCGTTAGTGTTGAGAATATTGCTGCCGCTAGCGTCTTCATTTTGAGAAAGACACAAATTAGTCTCTCACACGTGGTTCCCTAGCGTTGAACATCTCTGTGACGCCGTTGTGGCGAATTTTGTAAAAATATATTAGTCTACATTCTTATCAGATCAAATTGACGCAAGAGCTGAATCCGCTTGACCACCAGAATCGTCGCACGTTCGTGAATTGGGCTGAGCAACAACTCGAAAATGATCCGGATTTTATGGAAAAATCATTTTCCACGATAAGGCTCATTTCTGGCTGAATGGCTTCGTCAATAAACAAAATATACATTACTGGTTAGACAGCAATCCACACGTACTCCATGAGTCACCGTTGTATACCAAACAAATTACGGGTTTTTCGGTTTATGGACCGTCGGCGTTATTGAGCCGTACTCCTTCCGTGATGATCAAGACCGGCAGGTTACTGTGAATGGGAATCTCTACCGCTTAATGATAACCAAATATTCGTAGTAGCCCGGATTAGATGATATAGATTTGGATAATATATGGTTTCAACAGGACGGCGACACAAGCGAATGTTACCAACGGATTATTGAAAACCAAATTTGGTGAACGTGTTATCCTACGAAATAGCTCAGAGTATATTGGCTCCGCCTCAGTCGTGTGATTGACGCCGTTAGACTATTTCCTATGGGGGACTCGGTCAAGTTACTGTGAATGGGAATCTCTACCGCTTAATGATAACCAAATATTTTTGGCTCGAATCAGATGATACGGAATTGGACAATATGTGGCTCAAACAGGGCGGCGCCACAAGCAGCACAGCGAGTGCCACAATCGATTTATGGAAAACAAAGTTCTTTGGGTCAGTCAATTGGACGCCTGGGCCATGTGATTTGACTCCGTTAGACTATTTCCTGTGGGGCTGCGCTAAGTCTATGGTCTATGCCAACAAGCCAGAAACGATAGATGGGCTTTTTACGAATATCCAACGTGAAATTGCAGCAGTATGGGCCGATTTATGCTTGAAACCCGTCGAAAATTGGATTCAGGGTCTGGTCAAATTTTGGGACTAGTATTTTAAAGACTTGACCTGGTCGATTATCACGTTCTCTTCTCTATTTGATCACAGCCATGTATGCACCAAATTTTGATACAGACTTTTGCCGCTTTCGTTCCACTCTGCAGCTACCTAACTCCATAACTAGTTTACGACTGTGCTACAAGGAAATTTTATACATAAATTCTCTCGCATAATAGGTAAATAATCGTTCTAGTTTCGGCAGCCACCCCAATCAGCGTGAAAATCGAGCCAAACGAAAAATACCACGGACGAAGGCACAATCAATCCGTTTCAAGGATAAGCTTTGATTAAATCGCAAGCGCAGACGCGGCAGAGGAATGGAATGTCAGCGCGCATGTGCGCCGAGGGTGCGCAGTAGCGAGCACCCAACAGTCGAAGGTATGTGCCTATTATGCAAGTAAAAGTGTATAAAATGGGTAGACACCACCACGAGCCGCGGCATAACGATTACGATTACTATTTTTATGATTTTTAATTTTTTTGTATAGAAAAAAATAATAAAAAAATACTTTTAAAATATGAGCAGTTTTTTACCATATAATGAAAAGAATAAAAAACCGGAGATATGTTTGATTATAACTGTATGCATGTTTGTTTGCAGCCAGCGCTCGGAGGGTTGATATTTTAGCTCCTGCCAGCAGCAACGAGCATTCATGCAATCCGCTGATTAATTGGCTGCTTGGCTGAATGAATGACTGACTGACTGACAGGGTGACGGAGTGACTAGCTGCCTGTTGTCGCAGTGAGCTGCGTCAACTAGCTGCCGGTTTGCCTGCGCCCGCATGACATGGCGTAAGGTTAAGGTTCCTCGATTGGGCTCGGTGTCCTGACAGTAATACCGATAGCGCTTGCGCGCCGTAATTGCCACGCAGCTGAGCAGATGTTTTTTATGCAGCAATGCTGGTGTGAGTGCATGTGTGTGTGTAGTTCAGCACGGGACATTGCCGTGTTGGTATTTATCTACAAACCCCATACAAGCTTATTGTTGTTGTCTGCTATTTTTATTTTTTTTCTTTTTTTTTACTTCTTGCCTTTATATTATCCTTTGTGTGAGGAAATGAAATTTTATTTCCTTCTTCCCCCCTAAAGCAGCATTTTTTGGGTTGATAGACAGTTAAAAAAAGACAAAAAGCAAAATAATTTCGAAATAGTCCCGCAGTTGTGTACACATATGAGTTGCCATTATTGATTCCTTCTCTTGTAAATGCCAGTGAAGGCTATGGCTCGAGGCAAATATACCGGCTATCGGTTTGCAGCGTGGCTAAGTAAACTTCTGTTCGAATAAAACAAACTATGTTCGAATATAGTTTGTTTTTTTGTTGTAAATTTTGCAGCTCGTCTGCAGGATTAATCTAGTTGAAGTCGCTTTTTGGTTAGTTTTCAGTTTAGCCGGTTTTGGAATATTCGGTTTGGTACGAGCCTGCTCCCTTGGGCGTTACCGCTTAAGCAGTCTTCATATTTTCGTTTTCGCTCCATTTTTGGTTTATTTGAATTTTGCTCATTGCAGGGTTGATTTTTCGGCGATCTGTTTGCTTTGTTGTCGTAATTGTTGTATATCAATGCGGCGATCATTAAACTGGACTGACAGTGCCTGACAGCGTGCGTACACATATATTTCGTGGAGGGGAGGGTACTTTTCTATACAATGTATGCGTTTCTATTGAAAACCATTCTATTATATTATTTGTCGAATGGAAATGCATTTACGCGAAAAATCTATTGTTCTGGCATTTTCCATCTATACGCATGCGCGCACACTTTGCGCACGTGCCAACGTCGAACTGGACGAAGTATTGTTACCTATGTAATTTATGTGTGCAGTTAGTTCTCATTTTTATATAATTATGTATGTATATGTGTTTGTATATTGATATGTTCGTATAGAAATTCATCATTTCTTTAATGGATTACTTTAGTAGTTTTGCGCGGCTATAAAACTGTGTCATAAAATTTAGCAATTAAATTGGGGTCTCATAAGAGAGTAGTTGTGTATTTTCCACCCTTTCAATAGTTGTGGAAGAATGTGGGGCAAAGCTAATATCAAATTTTTTTGGGTAGAACTGATGATCTCAGCTATAATCACACCCCTTCCTTTAACCATTTTCGAAACACGGAATTTTTACTGCAAATATATTTCAGATCATGTAAAACTCATCACTCATTTATTCGGAACATGTTTAATGCCGATTTCTTCAATCTGTTGCGAGAAGCATTAGGAACGACCTAGCCGACTCTGTGATCGTTTCATCCCTAAAACCGCCAGATAATCAAATTTAATATCTTAGAACCCTTGATTTGTATTTCAACATTTCCAGTCAAAAAGATTTCTGTTTTTTCTTCTAGAGCCTTGCAAAAACGAGGACATTTGTATTATACTTCTCATCTCTCCATTAAAATTTGGTAACGGTTGCACCGTAGCATATTTTTTTCTTGTTTTGATTGCAAAACAACCTTGTCTTTCAAATATGTTCTACTTTTTCAAAATTATTGCAAACTAAGGGATAAACTTATCTTAAGGTTAAAAACTGGGCCGAGACGAACCAGTAGTGTAAGTCAACTCATACTAAATTGAACCTTTTTAAGGACCCGGCGAATTGGTTGGAGATTATGTCAGCCGCCTCAAAAAATTGTGGCATGCTCTAGGGGTTTTGTCGATATGCGACGGTGTTTTTGAACACTCTTGGCATTTATTATTTAAAGATTATCCTTTTAAAGTGCTGACCGCGGCTACTTCTTAGATGGTCCATTCGTTAAGTCCAACTTAACTGACGAATGACACGCGTGCTTTTTTGCTCCAAGGCTTGAATCACAGCCGGATTGTCCGGATAGACTTTAGTCTTTACATATCTGCAGGAAAAAGTCTAACAGTGTGATATCACACGAATTTGGTGGTCAAACGGCCGACTCAAAGCGTTAAATTATCTCCTCACCTCTCTCTCAATAAATCCAATGACTGATGGGATGTGTGGGAAGTGGCGCTATCTTATTGAAACCAAATCACGAGCTTCAATTTCGGGCATCAAGATATCGGTCACCACAGTCAATGGTTCTCACTGAGTTAATATTTGCAGAAATATTGACTGATGATTCCACGGGCCTACGAACCACATCAAACCGTCTCCTGTTTGCTCTTCGTCTAAAATCCGGCAATATTGCTCGTTTACAGAGTATATACTTATTGAGCCAGAAATGAGCCTCATCGCTGAAAAAATTGGCTGGATAACATTGGATCTTCTTGAAACCTTTTAAGAGTCCATAGACCGATGCGTTGACTATCGCTTCGGATGGTCAAACGGCTTCAATTTTTACTCAAGCAAGACAATTGCTTTCAATTTAAGATCTCGACGTAAAATGGTGGGGCAGTCGTGCCAGACGTCAGTCTGAGTTTCTGCCAACGGCGCCGTATCGACTCTCTAGGGTCGTCGTGTACACTCTCAGCTACGACTGCTATATTTTTTTCACTGCGTGTTGGACGTGATCTATTCCGTCGAATATTATTCAATAATGAATGCGGGGTCTCAAGATGAATGATGGTGTTGCGAATAGTGCGCTCAGTAGACCGATTATGTTGACCATAAGTTGAGTGAAGCCCCTGGAACACATTCTTTACAGAACTTGAATTTTCTTGATAAAGTCGAATTATTTGTAAACGTTGCGTAAATATTTCCATTATGAAGTGCCAAACAATACTGAACAAAAATAACATGACAGCTTTGCTCGACTCACGCGTGATCTGTCAAAAAAGGCTATTGAAAAAAGTAGCTCTACTTGGTTCACCCATTATAATCAGAAATCTTGAACTTCGTTCGGCATGAGACCAAACCATTTAATCGGTTTCGGTTATATAAAATCAGCTAAATTTGTTCTTCAATAGCCGTAATACCATGATTATGATCAATTCCAATGATCGTTCCTTTTTTTCTTCAGGATTCGCCAAATTCCGACTAAACCTTCAAGGGAAAATGTGAAAGAAATTCCACTTTTTTTCATTCTGGTGAAACATGCTATCCAGGAACAGATAGCAGAGCAGAGTAGTCGGATTATAAAGTGTCCTTATGCTATTAAATATGTCTTCGTATGATGGTATTGATGATTTGAGCACATGTTAGGGCAGTGGGTTATACAGATATAGAAAACTCAAGAAGTTTTCATTGATTGGTTTAAAAGAGAAGTGAGTGAGTTTGACTGAATATCCTTTAATTTGGAACTTTGGAAGTCGTGGTAAATATCCAATCTCAACCGACTAAGGACTGAGCATTCACAGGGTTATTAAGTTAGATGCTTTGAACTCTGCCCTTACCACTTGACTAAGTTTTTTAAATTTGGATCTTAGAGGTAGATGGTCCTACAGTTTGAAGTAAGTTGTTGTACTGAACTGTGATGCTAAAACAATCGTCTTTGGTGTTCCAGCATAGTCGCCGTTTGTCTAGTTATAGAACCGAATTTTGCGAATGTTAGCTTGAGTATAGTTTTATAAGCCATCCTGGTATTAAAATCACTTATGTTCATAAGTTGCATTTATCGAAAATTGTGCAGAATTTTAAGGAAGCTAGGCATCCTGTATTGTGCGAATGTAGCTCTTTGGATTTCGTAATGGGATGTCTAAATAGAAGTTATAAAAACGCCGTTTTTCATTCCATTTCGCCTTTTCGATTTTATAAGGACATCAGCTAGTCGGATGGGACAGTTTTCATAGCATTGGGTTGGAGTTTGTGACATAAGGTTTCATACAACCTACATATGTCATATATATTCAGATCGTTTAAATATATGTATGTATTACTACAATTAATGAAAAATACAAGTTGATTCCTTCATGACTTGAAGATAAACATGAGGACTACATGCGTTGCTTCTACGAAATGTAAATTACGAGCTCTCTTATGATTTACGAGACAATAATCAAGGAAAGTGCACTAAAAATAAACACTAATTCTCTCAAAGATTGCTTAATAAGCAACTTTCAAATGACAGATCGGGGATTTTCGTGGAAACCGTTAGTAGGAATTTCTTCCACACATTCAAATCAACTGCATGCCATATGTGCTCAGCCGACAACACTTGTGCACCTTAAATCAATCAACCGAAGCGATTAACCAAATAAAGCAAACACATTCATTGTCACTGCTGGTGGCAGGATGAGGCAACCGGCGAGCAGTAGCGCTAAGATCACACTTTACAGCGCGCAGCTAAAATTAGCTTTGAAATGTGAGCATTTGCCATAAGGCAATTCATAAAATTTTTACTTTTATGGAAAATGTATGAAAATTGTAAAATTATGAATGAAGAGAAGAAGTGGAATATGGAAGTGCCTCTTACAAGATTTACATACAAATGTGCGCTACTTGTCGTCGACTCAAGTGGATGCCGCACCAAATGCGCTCGGCTGCTGGGCTGTTCGTCGCATATGAGTATAAATGCAGAGTTGCATTGCGAGTTCATAAATTTTCAAGTGTCGTCGACTGCCATGCTGGGCACTTTGCTTCAGATATGCAGCATGCGGGGAAGTGGCGTGGCGCTGACTCAAGTGTCGTAGAGGCACTTTCTTCAAGTGGCCGTATGGATGCATGCGCAACTACAGACGATTCTAAACATAACCCTAAGGCGGCAATGATTTTAAGTACATTTTGTTTAAGTGAAAGAGTGCGAATGTCAATGCAATTTGCGCAGTTGACTGTAATTGATTGATTGGAAGCGAGTCGATTTATTTTCGACGCTTTGTTTTTGTATTTTTTGGAGATTGTAAAGAATCACTCATTGCGCATGATACGAAGTGACTTTGAGTAAACTGCGCTGAAAAAAAGATTTGTCGAAATTTTTTGAAAGGAATTTGGAGTTTTTTAGAAGACAGTCCATATGTTGTTGGGCGCATGTAGGTCTGGGAAAGTTTAAGGATATTATTCCTTAACAGAATTTCTTCTTCTCGCTGCATAAATGTTTCTATTATTATTAATTTCTCGAGCGTAAAACTGACTATATTGATCGATTTACCTTTACTAACACACTGATTAGTAAAAAAAACGAGCCACAAAAGATAGATATGTATATACCTTCTCGATACAAAAAATATTCGATTATAGCCCGTTATTTGTACAGCTGCTCTGTTTTAACGCACATCAACCCCCGCTTTTGTATTGTTTTCCACAGCCATTCATGCACCGACGCACTATTGTCACATTTTAATACAATTATCAAAGAATTGTACCCTCCACCCAGTCTTTGCTTGCCACCTAAATGATCGTTAACATTTTCAGTTGACTTGCGGTTGATTAATTTTATGGATTTTCTTCTATGATAATTTGTACAACAAAGCCTAGCTATCTTTCTATGTCAGCGACTTTCCACCCCCGAAATATGGTTATTAAAGAAATTTAAATATTTATTTACACAATTATCAAGCAACAAAGCCGCAAGTCGCGCGTGTTGCCACAAATAAGCACGCACACGCAGGCATATTGAAATTGAATGAAATTTGTAGGATATAACGTTCATTCACTTTGATCGATCACTGTTCGATGATCAGTAATTCATATGCAAAGTGTGCATAGCAAGTATGTAGCTACGGAGCTCTTTCTCTGCTTTGTTGTATTTGTTGGCTCCAATTCAGTTTAAAATTATTTACATTTAACAAATTTGAATAAAATACTTTGGAGCACCCTTGGCACTTCCCTCTTACCTACATACATACATTGTAAGTTCTTTGTACTTCGAATTTTATGGATAACGTTCTCATGAGTTTAAAAAATCCCTTGAATGTCTTTGAGTACGTATTTAATGAGATTACTTTATTAATAACTATTGATCCACCGATATTCTTAGCAAACACCTGTTGCAGAAGAAAAGCATAATCTATTTTATTTATTCACATATTCTACGTTTAACAGAATATTACATCTTCGAAATATTTAATTTAAGTGCACAGTTTTATTCTGAAAGCACTCTTTGACTGTAATATTATACATTTAAGCAAATACTAATTTACCTTTTTCCTTAAAACCAGTGCTCTATTGCGATAAAAACGGCTTACCGTTCCATAAGTTCAGTTCTGAAATCAAAAAATACTTAAAAATTCATAAGGGTACGTCTTTTCTTGCCTGGGGCTCCTATGTTGGTCATTAGTCTGCTCAGTTAAGAGGTCATCTTCGTTGCCTTTCATGGGACATGCTGGCTTTGTACCCAGAAGGTTAGACCGGAGTCTAGTCTTACGCCTAGGTTGTTTACTGATTTTTGTGTCCTAAGAAGATCCATAGTCGTTTGCTTACTTATTTCGAGGCGTATGTGCTTATTCGTTAGCATTAGTAGCTTTGTTTTTTCCGTAGTGAGCTGGAGGTTATGTGAGTGGAGCCATACTTGCGTCCGTATCATGACTTGATTAAGCTTTCTTCGCTCTTCTTCTGTTCTTCTTGCTGTAATTACTGCTGCAATGTAGTCCGTGTAGCCAATTAAGTACGATTCGTCTGGCATTTCAAGTTTTAATATAGCGTCGTAGCTGATGTTCCTAAAGTTTAGGCCTAGAATGGATGCTTGTACTGCTTCTGACGTGATCACTATTTGTCGTGATCTGTCTCTAGTTTGGTACAGCTGTTTTCTGTTGCTAAATTAGCTCCGCACCACAACTCTGAAGTAGTCGGGGGAAGCTTTTTTCGAGAGCGTGGATCATATCAACCCATCAAGAATTGTTGAAGGCGTTTCGGTCGCAAGCAATACTATTCGTTTCTATTTATGCCAGATGACGCATTTTATAGCTCCTAGAGTTGATCTGCCGGGTCTAAGTCCGTGTAGTCCAGAGGAGTGTTCTCTAGCTTCCAGTTTAGGTTGAAGTAGCCTTTCATAAAGCTTTCCCGCTGTATCAAGCATGCATAGAGGACGGTATGCTGATAGCAAATTGGGATCTCATTTTCCCTTACTTATTAGCACCAATCGTTACTTTTGCCAAGGCAACTTTTTTTTTCAAGATTTCTGCTGGGATCTCGTCGTGGCTGGTGACTTGTTGGCCTTGAGCTTGCCAGTGGCTAGTTGCAGCTCTTAGAAATCTTATAGTATGTAGCTCTTTTTTCGTGCGTGGGGAAGAGTGCGTCTACGATCTGATCCATTTTGGCAGCGGTTAAGTCTAGCGGCTTTGCTCGAGTGCCGAGTGTTTTCATAACTATCTTATACCCAAGTCCCCAGGGGGTTTGGTTTTGAGTCGGGCAATATTTTCAGACCAGGATATTGACGTGTTATGTTTGCTGTGGGAAGCCTTGGGCATTGATTTTTGATAGACTCTTGTTATACTAAGCATTGTGTCCTCCATAATTTTTCTTGTATTTATAGGAAGTTGTTAGATTGGTTTTCTATTGCGGAGATTAATTTCGAAGTATTTAGTTTCGAAAAGTTCCACCTTCGTGTTCCAGTATTTTTCCTATGCTGGTTAGCGTTTGTTCCAGTGACGATCGCAAAAGATATGTACTGAGGATCACTGTCAGTGTAATCCTTTGGGACTTTCCATGTCTTTCTTAAGCCTGTCATGCGTTCCAACTATATACATATTTGATATGTATTAACATATACTGATTACACTAATTACTAATATGTAATGATTACACGTAATGACTACAACTGATGACTGCTATGTTATGGTTACATATAATGATGACTAGTAATGATTATTCTAATGTCTAATGTGTGATGATTACATTGTAATGATTTCCAGCAATGACAACTATGTATTGATTACTATGTGGTTGATATGTATTAACATGCAATGATTAGTCTAATGACTAATATATAATGATTAGTCTGTAATAAGGTATTGACTGCTATGTGAAGATTACTACGTAAGGGTTATTTGTAATTACTACATAATGAATACCAAGTAATGATTACAATGTAATGGTTAGTTATAATTTTTACCTTGTACTGATTAATTAATTAATGATTATCAATTAATGATTACTGTGTAATGATTACCATGTAATTATTACTGCCTTTTTTTCTTCAATTGCCGCTTTCAAATATTACTACCACTCAATCTCAAATACTGTTTTAACTTTCCGCACTTTTTTTAAACATTCACACACGTTTTGTTGTAATTTTATACAATGCACACACACATTCCTTGTCGCATATTGATTACCATGTTATTCTTTCACATCCAAAAACCATAACCAAAGTTTTATTACACACTTGTAAGGACCAACAAGAGGAAGTAATGTCCTGAGCATTAGACAAACAAAAACAATAGCGACAAATATTTGATTTATGCCGAAAATATTTCAATAGTTCAATAAATCACAGTGGAAGCGATGCAAAGCGAGTTCAAACAAGTCAATTTGGGGTCAAATTACCAACGGAAAACAAAGAGCAAAAATATGTGAGGATAGTTTTTATGATGCACTAAATTTATATGTGAAACATATGTTGTGCGATGCAGCAACGGTATGCACTGGTACAGTTATTCAAATGAAATCTGAGCAAGACGAGGAAATTTAAACGGTATGTCAGATATGTGTGTAAAAATATCCCGGAGGATATCTAAAGCATAAATTAATTATTTACAAACACTTTACTTGAATAAATGAAAGAGCCAGTAAAGTAAAAAGTAAGCAAACCGAAGGTCCAACACATAAAACAATACTTAATCACATGATCCTTTGCATTTCGTTGGTGACTTTCGGCGCACCGGAAAAAATTACAACAGAAAAAAATTTAATCGAAAAACTTGTTAAATATACAATAGTTGTTCAGATGAGTATGTAAAGCACAGAAATGAACAAAACCAAATAACAATTGAAAGCAGCGAGCGGGCCAACCCCATCATCAGCTACCCCTAACTACATAACCTGATCGAGTCGGCTCAGTCGCACGTGCAACCTCATGTAGGGTGTGCATTCATACATATGCTTTCATTTATGGCATATTTGATCGCGTCTGTATGAATTTTGCACGCCAACAACAATGGCAAGTTGCCACTATAAGGTGAACAAGCGCGCTGCAAGTACCTACAAGTCGCCCATAATTCATGCAGCAAACAAGTACACACATACACACATGCAAGTAAATTAATTTTTTTGTTTGTGCTTGAGCGCAGGATTTCATTGTTAGATTTCAATGCACAATGCAAATTTTTACCTCATGCCGATTGCGGGGTGGCACATGTTTGTCTAACCTACGCGCATGCGTAGCCTTATGTGGTATTCAGTTTAAATCCGCCATGCAAACCCTTTCATGCACATTTATTTGCCGCTGTTGACTCCAAACAACTGCGAATTTTAATTGTATTGCCTGAAGGATACAAAATTTTGTTGTTATCAGCTATTTTTCAGATAATAGTCAAAGTTACCTATGTATGTATCAGCAAACTTTTGGGCAGTTAGTGAATTTTTATGAGATATTTTGACACTTTTATTATAGTTAGGTTATATATATTAGATGGACTGCTTTATGTAATCATTCGTGAAGCCATAGAAAATACAACACAATACAAATTTGCACAGGCGTTTAATTTCCAATCCGACCAGTTCGGTGGGATGTCTGAAGACATGCGCTCTCCCTAGTACTTAAGTCTTGACCTTCCAAACGCGGGACGGTCAAGAAGAAAGTTTTGAGTTGTTTCTACCTTATTTTCTTCCATACAGCTTCTGCCGATGGCGTCTGGCCTTATTCCCAGCCTTACAGCGTGGACGTTTATAGGGCAATGGCCTGTTAAAAGCCCCATAACTAAAGAGAGGCTAGCCTTACTGAGAGCAAAGAGTTCACAAGATCTCTTGCAATCGATTTTGACCCAAAAGGCGCATGTATCGATAGTGGTCTAACGCTGGCCAACTTTCGCAAAGCCCATCTAGTAAACCAATTTCCTCCACTTCGAACCAGAAAATCTACTGCTACCTTAATGGCTTGGCTTGGAAAACACTGCAAAAGTCAGGAAATCTGAACATGCAGTTGATATATTCCCCCGAAGCTTTGACCCATCCGTAAAAAAGCTCATTGTCTCTCTCCTCCAACGGTTTCTTCCCACCCACAACTCTCTCGCCAGTATGTGGGCAAAGAAGGAGAGAAGGGAGGAGTTCGTCTTGGCGACTCCATGATCCAAGTGATTCTGCACAAAATCAAAGTATTTGAGGATCAAACATGTGTTCTTTTAGGAACCCAGATTAAACACTATATAGTTGGCGTATATGCAAATATATGGACGATCAGTCAGACGAATAAAGCTAAATGGAATCAGGTCGTCATGCTGATTTTTTATATTTATACTTTGTAGAACCCGCCGGGGGAAGCAGAGTCCACTCCGTTGGAAGACCAAGTAAAGGATCTGGCTTCGGAATATCCAATTGGCGCCACGTAGCGAAAAGAAGAAACGACTGGCGCACGTTTGTTAACTCGGCTATAATCGCGTAAGCGGTGTCTACGCCAGAAGAAGATACTTTTTAGAGTCTCCGATATTTATATTCTGGTGTAACAGCTAGACTACTAAGTATAATCCTGTGTGAAGCTAGATAAAACCTAGATATGAAGTGTGAGATCTGAGGTTTTTAGCCTTGTTCTAGCAACAGGGGAATAATCGAGAAGAAACTGTTTAGTTTTTTATATCTCATCTTCCTCCAATATTAGCGTTTGAATTTCCTATAACTGTTGAATAGGAAAGGAATTTGAAAGGATGAGAATCTCATTACATCTTTTACAATTTACCCCGGCCCAAAAAAACTACGCGGTTATGAAGCTGGACCAACACATAACGAGGTCGCCTGAGGTACAGTAGTCAACCGCAAGAGACCAGTGGAGCTTTTACTTGTTCCCATTCCATGCAGCTACTGAGAGAGAAGTGCTAAAGCTAACAAGATCATTACTCTTGCAGTTTCCTGCGATTACGCTATGGCCAAGCATCTAAATTAGTCTAATTTTGAAATAACTCGATTCCAGAGATAATAAATCGATATATCCCTTCAATGGTGTCAAGTGTACTATACATCTGAGTTAGGCTGTGCTCCGGTGCAGGAGATCTGTCAATCTGAATAGAGAATTTTCTTAGTTCGACGAAAAATTCCTCCCATGGAGTATTCTTTTGAGATTTGAGAACAGAAGATAGTCGCTGGGGGCCAGATCTGAAGAATATGGTGAAAGCGGAAGCAATTCGAAGCCCAATTCAAGGATGTTAATAAGCAGGAGCTTTCAATTTCGAGTTTTTTTTGTATCATAGAGATTCACTGTTTGAAAATGTCGTAGTCCATGTTACTTAGATCAGATTAGGTTTATAGAGTATTAAGGAACTTCAAAACTGATCTTATGGAATAAGATGAAACTTACATTTATGTTTGTGCCTATCCAATTTATTGGACTCCCGAAAATTTCAAAACCAGCACGCACGGATCACTCTCTTACAGTATGTGCAAGATTTTGTATATACCAGAAATTCATTTCGCAAAGTTCTTTCAAATTATTTTCTTAAGCGCTTGAGGATAACACTCAAACACAAGTATATACTTGGCGTGCCGTTACCCTACAACAATGCCGGCGACAAGTTCCTCCACTTCACGATCAGCCACGAACAGCAAATCAGTCAGTCAAAAAATCAACCAGCTGAGCCCAAGCACCGCACTCACCAAGCAACTTACCTGTTTCAATTTCAAAACAATTGATTCGAAACCAGAAAAATATAATAAAAAACTTATAAAAGATCTACAGCAAGCAAGTTCGTGCTTCATGCTTTTGAGGAGCGCAAGAGAGTGATCCTTTCAACGCATTCATTAGGTGAATAATAATGAAAAAGAAACCCTTTTCTGAAGTAGTAGACACGCATGAATATCCTTGCAGGCTAAGCAAGTACACTTATGGATGCATATATATAAATGTATGATGGTATATACTATTATACATGTGAGTGTGTAAGTGCTTGCATTATGCTATTGTAGGAATACACCCTGTGGCTCAGCGTTCATACATATGCATATATATAAATATGTATAGCGGTTAAAGGCACTTTAAGTAGAAATATTTCATTGTGTGTTTTTGTTGTTGTTACAATTTTCAGTAGGACGTTACCAAGTCAATGCGTCAAAAAGCACTTTTCAAAGCAATAATGAAACGGCTGATTTTATATATATACATATATGTATGTGTGTTGTGCTCAGTTATTTTCGCTAAGGGTTTCTAAAGATTCTGCGAAAACTTAACAACAACAAAAAATACAAATAACTTCACTCAAAAGCATATTTAATTCGGTTTTTGTTGTTGTTTGACAAACTTTTGTCGACAGTGTGTTGAAATTTTTTTGGCTCCGCCGGAACCGGTACTACACGACTCAAGTTCCAGTCAAGTTTAAAGAGATTCACTTAAGCGCGCAAGTCTACGTCGAAGAGCTTAACACCAGGATATCACTTTAAGCTTCGTGTGTATTAGTATAAGTGTGTATGTATGTGTGAATAACAACGAGAAATCATATGATTTATATGCTCGCAAAGCTGTGCGTGTTTGTATTGCAAGTTCAGCGCCCAGTCCACCACAATACCGATAAACTTGAGCAGCGCATTGTGCGGCGACTTTGTACTTTTCTGTCGAGTCGAAGAAATACGTTACGATTTTATTTAAATTAGTTCAACACAGGCACACACGCCGCGTTCTGCTCAGACACGCAAAGTGAAATATGGAAACCAGTTAGTTTGGTTAGTGCAATACTTGATTCTTTCAAACAACCAAATAGCACCGCCGAACAAGTAAACTCAGCAGACAGACATTCGTACATACATACACACGAGCAAAATTACAGACCAACTGACAGACAGACAAATAAACCGCTGATATGTAAATGAGATATAAGGAAGGACGTACGATTACGCACAGAACTGAATGTCTGGAAACAGAATTTTTGCCCGATGAAAATTAGTTAAAGCAAAAGGAAACGTTAACTTCGGCTGCACAGTTACCAACTGTGGCATCTATATGCTTTAGTGTTCCGATCTGAAAGTTTTTTTCGGAGATGTCATCCTTGCCTTAGCAAATAATTCCTGCCAAATTTCTTGAAGATATCTCGTCAAATGAAAAAGTTTTCCATACAAGCTTTGTGCTATATACAAATCATCCAATCGTACTTTGCTCAGACTGAGAAAAAAATTGTGTTCACATCTGTTAATAAAAATCTTTATTATTGTCGTTAAAATAGACCCCTGAGCCAATACAACCATGCTGAGGCTTGATAAAATTTTTCGTGTACTGCTTATAAGCCGCGGCTTCGATGGTCTTCAGCGAACTTTTACCATTTTTAGAGCGCCATTCTCTAAATTTTTGGACAGTTTTATAAATTCACCTCCATTGAATGTAGGTTCTTCAGCTGCGTTATCAAGCATCCCTTTTGCGATCTCTACTCTTGTCTTGTCTTTGCGCTAAATTTAGGACTTTCACTATAAGTCTAGCATTGACATGCTTCATACCAAAAATATCAACCGAATTTATTGACTGGTTCCCATATGAGATGTTGGGATCCTCTACTTTTTCTCTGGTGCCAACACTATGATTTGTTCGACTGCGGCAGCTCTCATGCACATACACTTGTATTAACATTTTTCAAGGTTTTCCAGAATTTTTTCGAGACTACTCTATAAAAAAGAATGTGGTTGCCAAATATGCTTAAGGAGACTCCCAATTACTTATGAGTTTTTCCTTTCTCTTGCGTTGCGTGCATGAAGCTCTAGATGGCATAGCTTTGTCGGAATTATTTTTTAAACTCGCCTAAAGAAAATTTGGATATTACGTCCAGTTTCCGATCTAGTTTGGGACAAAACTAACCGTGAAAGTTCAAAGCAACAATGCATACGATTTTTAGAGTCAGAAAAGGGCTCGAAAGTTTACCTTCCATTCCTACCAGGTGGGGTTGTTATAGTTTGTTACGTTAGTTTTATATGTTGTATTATGAAAATATATTTCTTATTTTATTCTTATTATCTTTGTCTCCTTATTATTGTTTATGCAGACCTATCATTATTTCAGATGTTCGGCCTGTCTGTAACTCTCAAAGAGGCCTTTATTCTGAGAATACGAAAAAATTATTAGGATTTCTTTCTTCCAGATTTCTTCTTCTTCTTTATTGGCGGAGGCATCGCTTAGCCTATTATAGCCGAGCTTATAATGGCGCGTCTGTCGTCTTATTTTTCGCTGATTGCCGCCAATTGCAGATTCCAAGGTCTTTCCAACGGAGTGGAGGTCTTCCTTTTCCTCAGCTTCCCTGGCAGGTACTACGTCGAATATTCTCAGAGCGGGAGTGTTTTCCGTTATTCGGACGACATGACCTAGCCAGCGTAGTCGTTGTCCCTTAATTCGCTGAACTATGTCAATGTTGTCGTATATTTCATATCCGAGGTCCTAGCATTCACTCGGGGATATCTTTACTTTGTCACTATCTGCATTATTATTGGTTATGTTCAGACCGATATCTCAAGAACTGAGTGATTAGTTCGTGTATATACTGGCAGGGGGACAGAGAGATATGAATAAATCGACTCAGCTCGTAATGTTGATCATATATATACATATACAAGTATATTTCTATAGGGCCTCAGACGTTTCCATGCTACGATTTACAAACTTCATGGCAAACTTGGTATTCAAAATGGAATCCTAATTTTTTTATTTAAAGTTAGAATTTTAAGTAGATAATCGCTGAGAACCAGCACGCCGGAATATTTTGAGAAAACATTGGAAAGAGAATTTTTTCTTTCAAATAAATAATTCTCACTGTCGAATGTTTCGGGCCTCTAAAGTGCGGTTTAAGCAAAAAATTTTACTCTTAATTTTTTTTGAAAATTCTAGTCGTGGTCATAGATTGTCTCTCATTAAAATTAAGTTTCAATCTATATATCTCTCCCAATTAGGTTTTCACTGTTAAGTATTAACAACCCTTTTTTGAAGAGAACCAGAGCAACCCAAGCAACATATTGTGCATGGGTATAAAAAAGAACTATCTTAGAGTTACTGTAGCGTAAATTCGATCACTGATATCAAACTTGTTTCCTTACTCGCGTGCAACAACAACTACAGCGTTGATATATTAACTGCTGATGTTGTTGTAATTATTTTACACTACAATAAAGGAACTAAAGTAGACAAAAAAACAACATTCCCATTACAGGACACTTCAAAAATTCCGCAGAACAAACATGCGCACACATACATAGTTACATACAAACACACATTCAGACAGACAGACATACATATATACAATGCATCTAAACATATCCACAACGAAACATACATATGTACATATGCGCGCTCGCTCTTAGTTGAGTGATATGCCCACCCTAATTACACCCAACTGGCCAACCCACTTTAAAGTGACTGTCAAATTTAATTGGGATTTATTACAATTATGCAACTGCAATAACAAAAACAATATTGCACATAAATCTTGACAACAAGCAAAATTGTGCATTTGTACTGGGAAATTCTTACTTATTCTTTTCTTTGAGGCCACACCCTACTCTCTGCATTCCATTTTCTTGCCATTGTCCTTTCTTATCTTCTCACAAAGCGTCTGGCGTGCAATTTGCCACCTTTGCCACACAATTCGCAATTAATTAGAATGCTTAGGAAGTTCGCATTTTTTTTCTTAAAAAATTCTACTTCATCTCAGAGGCTCTATACCGTTAATTAAGAATTATGGCTATTGCGTTTCCTTTCTTAGTTGCTTTCATTCAGCACAGCCGAACAATGCGAAATGATTCGCGCTTGCCGGTAAAAATGAAAAATTGCACTCAAACAGCAATAAAACAATAAAAACAATCAATAAATAAATTTTAGCAAACAATTGTTTTGTAAGTACAACTACAGGGAAACAGTACAACAACAATACCAAATAGATAATGAAGCGCAACAATTTTCGATTTTCCTTATTCGCACACCTTTTTTCCTGCGCTGTGTCTCAAACATAAGTGGCCGAGTCGGGACATGATTTACGCAACTATAGAATTATTATATTCAACATTTATTATGCGAGAGTGTGGGATAATTGTATAGCTTATCAAGATAGTTTCAATATCGCGGTCCATTTCTGTTGGAATTATGAATATTCACTACTAAGTGAATCCAGACACAATTTTCTTATTAGCTAGATCCCTTTCTCACCGGGCTTATGGGTTTTAAAGCACTTAATTACTCGGAGAAGCTTAAGGCAGCTAGTTCTTTTAAAGTCCTTGGTCTATATGGGGCTGCGAAATGGTTTCCATAGCTCAGGGCTTTAGCCCTCATGATTGGCAATCAAAAAATAGCTGATCTTGATATTCTTATCAAAACTATTGTCTTGAAAATTTCAGTCAGTGTTGAAGATTCTTGCTTTTGGACGCATTATCACTAGACATCAACTCTTGCAGGTGCATTTCCGATCAAGCTCGCACTACTTAAGATCTCATTTAACGTCTATTGTCTATGTGAATAAATTGATCAAGAGAAGAACATATTTAACCAAGGCTCAACAATACTATCCTAATTGGCCTCGTAATTGTACATCTCAAGAACTACAAATTAGGTTCACTAGTTTAGCGGTCGAACTTAGACCACCATTAGGGTCTTTATGCTCCCGGATGGTAACCAAATAGACTCTTATCTAGCAACTCAGTGGATTTGAGGTAAAATGGCAATAAAGAACAGAAAATATTATAAGGCAGGAACAACTGGTTTTCGCCTCGACCCTAGGATGAAAGTCTACTATACTACTTCGGACTGAGTAGACAACTGAGAAGAACAAAGGCCCAATTCTACAAGTGCTATATGGTGTTAGGCATGAACCATGACAACATCTAATGAATCGGCATCGTCAGTTTTCGAGAAAATGCTTCTGCGGAAGATTTATCATTGGCACCGCCGAATACCCCAGTCGACGGAACGATGAGTTTTATGAGATATACGACGACGTTGATATATTTCAGCGAATTAAGTGACAGCGGCTTCGCTAGTCTGCCTGCATTCAACAGTACACCAACTATGTTGCTAGACTAGACTGCAAGACTGAGGTGTTCCATTGCTTCAAACAATTGTTGATTGGTCTGGGTTAACGTTGACAAGATCCCTGACTTTTCGTTTTCCATTATTTCTTCATAACTCGAGATACTTTGGCTGCCTCCATAGTACATATGTTAAACTCGACAGAATGTTAATTATTGCTTGCTTGCATAACCTAACGCAGTAAGACTTAACTTAGTATTAGCTTTTAGCCTTAATTGGCGCATGGCTGTCTACTATAAGCTTTATATACTTGCTGTTTAGAGCAGAAGTCCGCTTGACAACTTCTGTTATGCCAACAATTTCGGCTTGACAAACTTAATTGTAGACATTTAGTTTGAAACCACCTTCTGCTATATATTACTTCAGAAGAAGCACGCTTTTTTTCTATTTCACCTTTTCATCCGTCGGTGAATATTTAAATTTTGCGTTAAAACTGTCGAAAGAAGCAATGATCCTTACATTTTTACTGCGGAATGAAAATGTTGGATTTAACTCCTCAGGTACATTCGTTTCTCGGACGGATTGCCAATTTTGCCCGCATTCTAACGCTTAAAATCATTCGGAGTCGGCTAGCTTCCAAACGTAATTAGTTGCCTCAGGCTTGTCCTTGACTTGATGTAGCCCCCAGTAATTACCGGATATCAGGTTAAATTCCCGAACGCATGTCATCCTCCACGGGTTCCATAATTAGTATGACTATTTCAACCCCCACATAGTCCCCCACCGTTTGGCGAATAATGGGCTGCTCAGCAAGTTTTCTGTGGTGGCATGGTAGCAACTTTCAAAGCCCTGCTCTCAATGTATTCTCTGCCGCTTAGTTTTTTTCTGCGATAACTCTGAGATATTTGGCAAAGCTCGCAAATACGAAACTTCTAATTTAATTGCGACATCTTTGTCTTACTCTTAAAAAGACAGATTTTTGTTCTCCCAAGATTCGCAGTTGGGTCCCAAGATTGACAGTTAGGTCCTGTTAGGGCTCTTTTTATTAGCGTAGATTCTATTAGTAAATATTCATCCCTGAATAAAGGGCGGCACGATACACATCGAGTAACGAACACGATTCTTAAGTGTTATCCCTGAATGAATTTCGACAGCGGACCGCTCGTCTATAGTCTTTCATGATGGAAATCTATCATATCCTCTGCTTTCGACACCATCTTTTCTAAAAGCCCAGTGACTCTGTCAAAATCGTAAGGCATGAAATCCTATGTCGAAACCGAAATTTAACTTGATTCTTTAGATGCAACAGGCGGTTCTTGCATACTTATTTGAATAGACACGGTCCAAGCATAGCCAGGTCCCTCTTCGCCTGGTCTTTCAAACGGAGTGGAGATCTTCCTTTTCCCCTGCCGGTAATAGGTCGAATACCTCAGAGCTGGAGTGTTTTCATTCATTCGGAC
Organism: Bactrocera dorsalis; assembly: GCF_023373825.1. Classification (NCBI taxonomy): domain Eukaryota; kingdom Metazoa; phylum Arthropoda; class Insecta; order Diptera; family Tephritidae; genus Bactrocera; species Bactrocera dorsalis. The sequence goes on from NC_064306.1 coordinate 46,877,707, forward strand.
GACATGACCTATCGGGCGTATCTACTGTCTCTTAATTCGCTGAACTATGTCAATTTCGTAGGATATCTTATACAGCTCATCGTTCCGTCTACTGTGGTATTCGCCGTTGCTAAAGAGCAAAAGACCATAAGTCTTCCGCAGAACCTTTCTCACGAAGACTCCGCGACTTCAAAGTTGTGACTGTCAACAGTGACCTAAGATCTAAGTCGCAAATTCGACGAATATTTGTTTGATGACAGTAGTTATATCGACTTCCCTTCGTTCACCACCATACCCATTTGCTGCGCTTTCTTATCCATTCTGGAGAAAGCAGAGCTAACGGTGCCGTTGTTAAGGCCAATGAAATTGACGTCTTTGGCGTACGACAGCAGTTGTACACTCTTGTAGAAGATTTCAAAGCTGGAACTTCTCTATTAACCTCAACTAGCTCTCGAAATTTCGACTTTCCAATGAGTAATTGAAGCTCTGTCTTGAAACCTCGTTTGTCCTTGAAAAACTCAATAACACCGAACTTTGTTGTATTGCTCAACGTCATGCTTTCAATATATAGCAGCCGCATTACCTTTGGAGGGATACCAAATTCAGACATAGTGACAAAAACGCAGCTTTCGGAAAATATGAATATTGGTCTTGATCCTGCTTGTCCAAAAGCAACTTAAAAATCATCCTCAATTGCGTGTGTCTTTTCCAAGGAGTTTGGCCATGGTTGACTCCAAGTCTTGACAATTGTTTGATTTTCTAGGCGCTTTTGGAAGCCAACACTGGTAAGATTAGACGCACATGGAACCGTAAAAATATCTTTCTTTCAGATTTTTTTATCTTTTTCGTTACTGTCGTTACACGTTTTCCTTTTGGTGAAGGTCTGTCTGAGGTCTTCAACCGCACTAAACTCGAAACTATAGGGGTTTTAGATCAACTTGCTTTGGTTTCGGAACACTTACGATTGGACATTGCTTTCCCAGGTTTATTTTAGAGGTTACTGTACTCAAACATAACTATTCCCAAAGTATTCGTAATTATGATTTTTATTTCTTAATAATAGAATCCCTTATAAATTCAGAGACTTTTGCAATGATCTGATCTTATATTAATATATCTTATATTATTTATTAAATGTTTACAATACGCATGCATTTATGTGGGGTATATGATTAACATATCCAAATTATATTAATTTTATCATGTGAATTCGAGATATATTCATAAACTATAGAGACATACTATATATTATTATATATATACATTCTTCGATCCTTACTACTACTACCTCGAGTGCAGTATAATTAAATACGAACACCTAAACCATAAAGGTGGGCTAAAACATTAACTGACATACCTTTGTGCATAAGTACACTTATGTATGGTATATGTGTACGAGTATTATAATGATATACAATCGGGTTTGAGCCACCCCTAGGGCAGGCGCATAAGCCACTCATACATATGCAGCAGCACACATATGTATATTTAATAATAGAGAAAATAATGCATAGGTGAGCGGAGTGGTGTACAAAATCAGATGTTAGTTTTCTCAGCAGAGCCAAAAGCAGCGGCAATGGGAGGCGGCCGCACAACCGCAGCCAACTTCAATATGTGAACGCGAACAAGGCTAAAATATGGCAAGGGGAGACTAGTAGCTGCTTATGGTGCTATAAAGCATTAGTGCCGGCACCCAAGCTAGGGGTTGAAAACATGCACTAACACACATACATACTGCCACATTGGCGCAAGCGCATTGAGGTGACGTGCCGCTGCTGCGCTCAGCGCTGCGCATGTGTAACGTTAGGAACGACGCTAAGGTATATTTGTATAAGTGGAATACAATTTTATGGTGCAATTCTTACGTGTGCGTGTGTGTGTGACGTTGTGTCTCTCTAAATTCAATTTACGGTGTATTGTTGTGCAGCAGACCTTAGTGTTATTAAAGTGCTTTACACACACACCAACACGCAAGCGTGTTACGTGTAGAGGATCAATGCGCGCTGACGTTGGCAGAGAGGTAGAGCGCCAGGATAAGTTTTTTTTTTGTGTTTCTGTGTGTCTCGCCCATGTATGTGTTGGCATTGTGCCACAACACCAACAGTCACCGAAGTCATTTCCTGCATTTTTTGGTGGATGGATAGATGAATAGAATACAACGCTAAACATTTTCGACTGACGACTCGCCCTGTATTCTGCTCAACTCCGCAAAGCAGCGCTGCCCAAACTGACGTTGCTATGCCGTGTTTTGTGTGTGCTGCGGTGTGTGGCGTGGCGCGGTGTGGCAAGGCAAGGTAGGACGTTTGTTGCGAGCGACGCCCCATGACATTTCATTGCAAGACATCGGGCACGCGACAACACAAGCAACGCAGCTGTCCTACCAACAGGATCAGGACACTCACCTCTCTAGCAACGAACGGCGAACAGCGACTGTGCGTAGACAAACGAGAAATTCGAAATTCGGTGTACTTTGTGAAAATTCGTCAGTGCTGCAACGGTGTATTCGTAAACGGGCCAGTGAACGTGCTGGTTGTGGCGGGAAAATAAATAAACTGAATTTTAGAAAATCGCTTTTGTGCAAAATATCATTACAATAACAAAAGCGGCAAGTGTCCAGTGTCCCAAAGCAACATCATCAGCTGAAAAAGGTGGGCACGTGCGCTAATTAGCAGCTCCCCAATCAGTGGCGCCCACACGGCTTGCGTATGGCGCTGAGCATACTCAGCTACAACATGCCGCAAGGCCTAAAGATGAGCACCAACAATAATAACAATAGCAAGAGCGGTGGTAATGCCGGTGCCACTACGCCCACCGGTGATGAGAATGCGCCCAACAACGCTAACGGTGGACGTACCACCATCAGCCTTGGCAAGTCCTTCAGTCGCATCACCATGCAAAATGTGTTGAGTGAGAGTAGCGGTAATGCGCTGAATATCAGCAACAACAGCAATGTGAACACGATCGTACGGAAGATCAAAGATTTCGGCATGTACGCGAGCGTGAATAATGCAGGCGCGTTGAGCACTGCAATGACTGGAGGACGCAAACGCACGGCCAGCGAGGCGACCAAAGGAAAGACGAACGACGCTAAAGCAACTGAGGGCAAAACGGAAAAGCCTAAGGTGCCCAATAAGCGTCCGAAACTTGCGAATAAAGATGAAAACGCGCGTGAAAAGCCAACCAAAGCCGTGGTCACGAAATCGGCAGCCACAAATGCAAACCGTCCAAAACCGAATACGCCTGGTGTGAAGAAACCCGCGGGCACACCCGGTCGCAAGGGTTTACCGCTACCACAGGCGGTGGCACGGCGCAATGCACGCGAACGTAATCGCGTTAAGCAAGTGAATAACGGTTTTGCCGCACTACGTGAACGCATACCCGAGGAGGTGGCCAAGGCTTTTGAGGCGCAAGGCAATGGCCGTGGCACGGTGAAGAAGCTCAGCAAGGTGGAGACGTTGCGCATGGCTGTCGAGTATATACGCAATTTGGAGCGTCTACTCGGCTTTGACTTCCCCATCGGTAGCGATCGTGGCCTATCGCTTCTGCATGGCGGTTCGTCAAGTGATGAGAGCTTCACATTCATTAAAGACGAATTCGATGCGCTCTCTCCACCACTGGATGACACCAATTTCGATGATTCGCTAAGCAACTATGATGTCGATGAATATTTGAATAGCACCGATTTTGGCAATAATCAATCGATCTCACAATCAGACCTTAGCGGCGCAACCGATGCAGATGCCTACGAAATGGATCTACTACCGAGTCTAACGACTATCAACGGCATGCAGTATATACGCATACCCGGCACTAATACCTATCAGCTGCTCACGCCGGACGCACTCTTCATGGGCAATGCGCCGCATTCGCCGCCAAACTCCAGTCTCGATGATGAGTCCTTTCAAACCTTAATCGACACTAATTGCCTAAGTCCTGTGGCAACAACATCATCGCCGCATATTTCGCCATCGTCTGCAACGTCAATTAACGCTGCACCTGCCGCAACTGCCGCGTCGCTAGTAGGCGCGGCAGCCGCATTACAACAACGACAACGGCCTGCTGGGAACTTGGTCGATGAGTGTGTAAATGCGACGGTTGCCAGCACATTATCGCGATCGCCGGTGCAATCATCCCCAACGCAGCGCACAATATTACATCAACAACAACAGCAACAAGATCAGCAACAATATCAGCCGCAAACACCAACGCAGGGGTCGTCCAACTTATCACCTGCCGATAATGATGCACTTTTATTACAGGCGTGTGCCACAACGAGTGCCACCGCCGATGAAGTCGATGGTAATGAGTGCCGCACGGCCAACGAACGCCAACGGTTTGCCGTTGCACTGGCAACCCCTACAACGCTGTCACTGCCCTCGCCGCACGCGATTAAACAGGAATTCAATGATACATTAAGCGACTTTGTCCCCTCCAATTCGGCGTCTTCGTCCAATCACATGTCCGCGGGCGGTGCAATGGTATTCCAACAACAACAACAGCAATTGCAACACCGTTTATTACTTAGCCACGCGCCTTTGTCCACAATGTCGCCACCGTTGGAACGTTGCCGGCCAAGTGTCACACCGTCGACACAGCTAACAACAACTGCAAGCACATCGCCAACATTGTTGTTTGTGCCCAGCGGTGCTACAACCCCCACAACACCGGGCCTGCCATCATTCTACGACACCGACGCCGATAACGCTTTCTATGAGTCCGCGCACATGTCCTTTAAGAAGGAATACCAGGACGCCTTACTCGATGTGACGGCAACAACAAATTCCAACGAAGCGATAAGCGGGCTGCCTGACGAGAATATCATCGAGGTGCTGGACTGGTGGGAGGCGCACACACCGAAATCGGAAGGTGGCGTGGCATTGCTGTAGAATTAAACCACTTGGTTGTTTTTGTTGTGTTGGGATAATGGGGGAAATTTCTTTGAAATTCTTCGCTTTCTTGCGAAAATTGTTGATGACGCTTACATTTTACGAAAATGGCTCGAATTAGTTTTTTAAATTAGGCTATTTTCACTTTTACACTTAAATTTATTCCATTAAGTTAAGTCTTTGTACATATTTACATAACCCGTACATATATATATATATAAATATATATACATATTTTACTTATAATTATTTTAGTTAATGCCAGTGTTAAAAACAAGTCAAAAAAGCAAAAAAAAAAAAAACAAAAACAAGCAAAACAAACATTTACCGCTAAGTTATTTCGGAAGACATTTGATTAAGTTTATGGAAATATCATTAAATCGGTTTTGGTTAAATCGTAGTTAAAATTATTACATATATAAATATACATATACGTTTGTACTGATAAAATCTGAAATAAAAATAATCATTTACAATAAACTGTGTTTTATTCTATTGAAATTTGTTATCGAATTCTTTATAGTTTTTGAGTAATCGGTATGATCTTATGGTAAGAGATCAAAACAGGTTTTCTTAGATAAACATTTTTCTTTTCCGCAACATCTATTTTACTTATTGTAATAAAAGATGTCTGGCGGTGAGGAATATTTTTCTGCTTAAAATTATTTTAAATCCGAATACCAAAAAAAATTTATTATTACAACACATTAGATGAATCGAAGGACCAGTCAAAACCTTCGTATTTTTTTCCAACAAAAAAAGTTTTAGTAAAAAATATACTTCTCAGAGTGGTTTGAAAAATCAGAATTATTATCAACAAGTACCAAAGCCGAACATTTCATACGCTTGCATCTTGCAAAGTTCAAAGCCGGCATAACACTTTCAAGTCCATAAGGCTTGTTAGTTATATGAGGACTAGAGCTAGTTTTCACCCGACTTTATTTATTCTAAATACAAAAATGCACCGTTATTAAGTTTCTTCGCGAATGATGAAATTCATCGGACGCACGATGTGTTGAGCAGTTCTATAAACCATTTAACTAGACGGAGTGGTTTTAACCTCTTAACTGAACTGTTTGCCTCTGAACATAATATTTTTTGTAAATTAATTATTTCACCGCGGAAGTAAATTCAGTATTCCGAAATTCCTTTCATGGTTAGGAACTGTATAAGTTGACAAAGAAATGTACGGAAATATACCATACACTTTGCTAAAAAATTGGAAAAATTGATAGATTTCTAAGTAGGATATCGGAAAGTGCGAGCTTCCAAGTTTTTAAGCCTTGATTAAGCGGGACAACCGAAAATGAAATGTTGAGATTTTCTGACCTTGTCTTCTTCTATGCAGTTGCTACAGCTGACTTCTACGAAGGTTCTCTAGGGTGTGTTTGCCAAGAAGATAAGGAACCATAAGAACCCACACAACATGAGAGAAGTCACTTACGATCAACCTTGGGTCAAAAAGTACTTGCAGAGTGCAAAAACCGATGGCATTTTATGATTTTGTTTGTATTTATGTTCTGGATATGCGATTGTAAAGAATAATGTCGGCGATTGTTAAATCTGACATTTGTATTTTCCATTCATTAACTCTTACTGAATCTGACGTATATTTTGCGCTTATATTTATATTATATTTATACTACAGGGTCCAGCACTCGAATTGTAACCAATTAAAAAAGCCATAAATTCGGTTTGGAAATTTATTTTTATTTACTAATTATATATACATATATACTAAATATATGAAAATAATCATAAATTCAGGACCAATTAACTTTTGACCACCTTTTGCCTTAACTATGGCCTTGAGACAGTCAATAAACGAATCGCAATCTGCCCGAATGTGACTTGCCGGTATTGCCTCACTGACAATGGCTTCCTTCTGCATCTTGAGACTGGTGTATTTTTTACTTCGGACCTTGCTCTCCAAAATGGCGCAGAGAGAATAATTCATTGGATTCGCATCTGGTGAATTCGAGGGCAATTGTGTAGTCGTAATGAAGTTCGGAACGTTGTTTTTCAGCCATTCTTGGTTCACTCGCACTTTGTGAGACGGTGCTGAGTTTTATTGAAACGTCCATGATTTTCGACCGAAATGTTTGTTTGCCCACAGTTTCAAAGAAGCCTCCAGAATACTTTTCCGGTAATATGTCGCATTTACTTTGACTCCAGGCTCGATGAAAACAATTGGAGAGCGCCCATTTGCAGTGACAGCGGCCCAAACTATTATTTGTGGCGGTTGCTGCCTCCTGGTGGCCAACCGATGACTTAAATTCTCGTATGAACGGTCGGTCAAGTAAACCCTATCGTTTTGAGAGTTTACGAATTGCTCAAATGGATAATTTTTTCGTCAGAAAATACAATATTCGGAATTTGACCTCTTTCTCTCAAGTCTCAATCGTTTCGGCTTCGATGTGAGATCATCGGCCTTTTGGAACTTGTAAAGCTTGACCTTGAACTCAATTTTCAATATGCGTCGGATGCTGCGGTCGGATATTTTCAGTTCGTTAGCCATTTGATTGGCACTTCGTCGTAGATTTTGCTTAAGTCGCTTCTTCACTTTCCGAACCATCTCACGTGACGTTGCTGTTTTTTGATGACCACCTCCATGGCGTTTTGTGATGCTACCAGTATTATTGTAACGAGTGATGGTGCGATAAACCAAAACTTTATTCATTAAGGTGTTTGAGCTCACGAACAATTGCTGGCTGTGATTTTCCAGCTAAATATAAAGCAGTCACACTATTACGTTTGAGTTCCATCGCTAATCACTTCTTTTTGCGTTCACTTTTGGCAAAACGCTTTTGTACACTTGTGAACAATACTCCAAACTGGCATTCAGAAAATTTATAAACAGCTGATGCCAGTGCGACAGCTGCGCGGACGGTGTGACACTCGAGTGCCGGACCCTGTATAGTCAGTATGAGATAGTTCACGAATATCTATGATGATTGTTGTTGAGGTTTTAACCTGTTACTGATTAAGAATCAAATTCAACTTTGGTTACGTAGACTCAACTGTCGGGAAAATAATAAAACCTATTCTGAAATCCTTTCATTAATGGAATTCTGGCTTTGGAAAAACAAAAAATGACTGTCGCTCTGCTAAAAAGTTTAAGTTTCATAGAAATAACAGAAATATTTTGATGAAGTCAAGTAGTTAGTTAGGAAAGTCTTTGAGTTTATGTGTTTCCTTTTAAGGGAGCAGCTATGATGTTTAGTTTGGTATAGTATTATAGTTTGAAGAGTCGAGAGTACGAAGGCTTTCGGGGCAGCCTATCGGACTCCACAATACCAGTTAGTGTTGCTCAGACACCAATTCATGCTTGATATTATAATGATTCGTTAAAAATTTTCTGACTAATTACCAAATTCTCATTTATATAACCTTTGGCTATTATTTCAGAAACATGTATGTATATATATCAGGCCACTTATTTCAAATATATTCAAGCGCATGCGTACTTACATAAATCTAAACAAATATTGAAATTAATGATAGAGTTAATTGCCTTTAATATGCGACAAGATGACTAAAGCGCTATAAATTATCCAGCTTATGTGGCAGATACCGCAAGTTTATCCTTACTGCATACAAACAGACAATAAGAAACCGTTATAAAATTATCTTACATTTTTTATGCTTTTTTGTGGAAGTAAAACACGATATGCACAAACGGGACACTACTGAAACCACAACCAGTCCAAATACGGGCAAACCGGAAACGACCTGCAACAACATGCATGCATATCTAAATATGTATTTATTGTATATGTATATGTATAGAACAACCATTAATGGCATCGAGGAAAGTAATAAAATTAATGAACGCCGTTGAAAGCAGCAAGGCATTTTAAGCATTTTTCTACTTGTCCACATAAGGTAACAGTTTTGTTGGTGCTTTATGAAAATTTAAAGCCATTATGCTTATGTGTGTGTGTAAGTGTGTATATGTATATGAATAAATGTGTATATATGTATGTATGTATGCCTGTGTGGTGGTATATGGTGAGAACCAGTCCCACCGGCAGTCATTAAGCGCACAGGACATAAAGTAGCTACTAACAGCAATGTCCCAAATAAGTAAATTTATGTAGGAAAATATTTACAGATAGCGCACATTTATATGTATAAGTATATGTATGTACGTGTGCATGTATGCCGCCAACGGTTTTCAAATTCCTTTTTTCTGCTCTCTATTTCCCTCGCGCTGTCTTCTGATCATTATAATCTTCGTATGCGTCCAAGCATGCAAAGCATATGGCATTGGCCAAGGCACCGAAGGAGGGGAGTAATAGCACACACATAGCAGAGCTAACATAGCAGAGACACAACGGTGTGCCATATGACAGCGCAATAACTGCTAAGTAATGTCGAGGCGGTTTCTTAGTTTCCCTGCGACAAAAGTGTGAAGCAACGCGATATTCAAATGAGGCGCGCAGGCGCAATGACACAAACCCATCACAGTGATGAGTCGCAATCGACTGCTGGCTTTTATAACGGCGAAAGGTATTTCTCACAGCGTTAACTGAACACACACACATACATACACATTTTCCATAGATTATGAAAGCGCATAATAATATGAATTTATGGAAAATCTTGCGTAATCATCGAAAATTTTTCGAGCGCACCGCTAGCTATCAAGCTATCGCATATCCTGCAAGGTCCTGCCGCAGGATGATTCTGTTATATTTACGCATGAAGAGGCCATTAGCGTACTTTTTATTACAACAACACGGGCAAATAAGCTGCGCAGACGCAGATAAACAGTTATGTTTACATATTTATTTAAAGGTGTGTGTGTGTATGTTTGCGTTGATAGCAAAATATCAATCCGCATCCATGCTTGAAACTATTCAGCGAACTGTAGATCAACAAACGCAAAAAAAAAATCTCTTTATTAAGCCCCAGCAGTGCCTGGAGTGCTTGACTGCCAAAAATTTGAACGCAATGACTGACAGCCTGACTGAATGACTGTCTGAGTGTGTGACTGTCTCGCTGACTGACTGACTGACTGTTAGTCAAACTGACAGTGTGCGGTCTTTCCGCAGCATTGCGCATCACAATTGGGTATTGTCAAGGCTCAGCGCGCATATGTACATACCTTGCAGACAACTATCTGCCATATTGTCCTCCAACAACAAGAATAGCAACACGACACGGCCAACAAACGCGCTACACCTATCGCGCACGATTCGAGCAGCGAACGCGTTTCGAACGTGGGAAATTGGCGGGCTGTGTGTTTACCTTTAATGTATGTATGTATATGCGTGTGTGTGCGCCATACTGGAGTCGCCAAGTGTCCTTTTCCCAGGAGTTGGGTGTTCAATCTTCACATAACCTTTTTTCAATTATTTTTATTTTTTTGTAGATTTTCAATGTTTTCGCTCTGTTGATATTTGTTGTGCTTACGGTTTTTGATCTGCTTTTAAAATGCGCTTTGCCAAAGAAGTTGATGCTGCCAGGCTTATTTATTTAGGCGCTGCATCATCTATTTTTTTTCGAAAGTAAATTTGATTAAAGATCAGAATTATAAAATTTTTGCGGCGATTTCTCAGCATAATGCGATTGTTTGGGAACGAGAACTATGAAATATGAAAAACAGCTTTAATACCCTTCACAGTTGCATGTCTTATAGCATGAAAGGTTATAAAAGGATCTTTATCTTGATTTTGAGCGTTTAGTTTGTATGACAGCTATATGCTATAGTAGTCCGGTAGCAAAGATTTCTTCAGAGACTGTAGCCTTGTCTTTAATAATAATCTGTGCCTAATTTGGCGAAGAAATCTTGTCAAATAAAAAAGTTTTCCATACAAGAACTTGATTTGGATTGTTCAATTTGTATGGCCGCTATATGCTATAGCTATCCGATCTAAATAATATCACTTGGATATTATAGAGTTGTCATGGGCAATATTTTGGGCTAAATTTGGTAAAGAAATCTTTGCAAATAAAAAAGTTTTTCTTAAAGGAACCTGATTTGGTTCAGGCAGTTTATATGGCAGCTATAAGCTATAGTTGTCCGATCACAAAAAATACATCAGAGATTATAGCTTTGTCTTGGAAAATAATGTGTGTGAGATTTGATGAAGATGTCTTCTCAAATAAAAAAATTTTCCATACAAGAACCTGATTTGGTTCGGCCAGTTTATATGACAGCTATATGCTATAGTAGTCCGGTAGCAAAGATTTGTTCAGAGATTATAGCTTTGCCTAGGAAAATAAACTGTGTGAGATTTGATGAAAATATCTTCTCTAATAAAAAAATTGTTCATACAAAAACCTGATTTGGATCGGTCATTTTGTATTACAACTAGTTACAATAGTGGTCCCATATCCGCCTTTACAATACATAAGCAGCTTCCAGAGAAGAAACGAACGCATGCAAAATTTCAGATCGATATCTCAAAAACGGAGGGACTAGTTCGCGTATATACCGAGATCTGGGTGTAGTAGACTTCGTGACTAATTTAAAATAACCCAGTTGAGGGTATAAAAATATTTCGAAAATACATTTATAAGCTCCTATATGCAACCATATTGGTTTACTTCCCCCAAACGGTCCCTTCTAAGTACAAAACTGAACACAACAACAAAGAAACTATTTCTTATCCCATAAGTCGGTTATCCTGCGGCGCCTTGCAGCCATTCTTCATCAGCGTTGCCCCGCAAGTAATACCTTTAATATATCACCGTGTAATTTACATATTCATGCACTTAATATTAATTTCTCGTGCAGTAAATTTATGCTAATTTATAAGTAACCTTAATCACATTTTTTTCCATGCCAAGCGACAGGCTTTCTTGCTCTACTTCTTTTTATGCATGCATGCACTCCCATATAATGGCATACTATGCGCATGCGCGCACACACACCCAAGTCTTGGCTATGGGTGCGATTTTTCCGTCTTCTGGGTGACATTCGGCGCCTTTAAAGTTTCACATCGTTACTTTTTTCGGCTTCTCATAACACTTTCACTAATTTCACGCCTCACTTTGTGCGCGCAAATATATTTACATATTGATGCGTGTGTCGTTGTGTATGCGCCAAAATGCATACGATTACCATAGACGCTTACTTATGTAATGCTAATTTCCCTTTGACTAATGTAAGGTGTTATGCCATGTCAAATGAACTTGAAATTAATTCCTTTCAAGATTTAGAACAAAATATTTGTGTGATAAATTAGGTGCATGGCGAATGTGTGTAAATTTGCATGTGACAAGGGGGTTGGTCGCCGGGCATTCCGATTTCGGCACTCATGTAATTGTGTATTTTTTCTTCCTGTTTCAAGATGACAGATCTGTAGCATTAAGAATTAATCGTAAACGTTACAAATGATCGCGGAACAATGCGCATAAAATGTGCGCTTACTTAATCTTGCTGTCAGAAAATCGGTCGGTCCCATTACATTGTTATAAGTTTACGTAAGACTGATAAATGCCGAAGCATTTGATTTTCATTGTTTGTCTAGCTTCTTTGCATTTTTTCATATCGTCTGTTCTAAGCATGATCGTATAGTGTTTCTAAGTTATCAAAAGTTTTCATCTTTCATTACAATGTGATGATCAAGTTCACTGTTACTAAACATTTCTTTAGAATGGAACTTAAGGGTACTAAACGTAAGATTTGGGTGCAAAAGTCTATGTAATTTTGGTACAATTAATTCATATGAAATATTTCTGTTGTAGTTTGGTTTTCCATGATTTATTTTTTATTAAGAACCATACAGCATGGGTCAATGATCGTTTGATCCCTACGTTAAGATAGATCATACAGTCTCCAAAGAATATTTTTATAAACAGGTCAGTGCTAGTAGATTTATGTCCCACCTAAAAGAAATTCTGAAACAAGAAACAACGTTAACTTGTTCGTGGCACTGAAGCCTCCACAAATACAAAGTGTTTCTTACAAGAACTTAATTCCGATCGTTCAGTTTATATTACAGCTGTATGCTATAGTGGTCTAAAATCGGCGATTCCGTCAAATCAGCAGTTCGTAGTGAAGAAATGCATGTAAGCAAAATTTCAACTCGATATCTGAAACACTGAGTGACTAGTTCACGTAGACGGACAGGTCTAAATCAACTCAGCTCGTCATGCTAATCATTTATACTACTCCTATGAGCAAGAAATAGTAAAATTTTATTCAAAAATTTAAAATTCCTTTTATTCTTCAAAATCTATGTCGTCCCTTGTCGTCCTTGGCCTCAATACATTTCTGCCAACGTTTTTTCCAATTCTCGAAACAGTTGTCAATTTCCGTAAAAGCCTTCAGTGCGCGTAGAGATTCACGTTTACCAATGTCTTCAATTTAAGTCATTTTATTTAAGTTTTGGTTTCCTCGGAGCGGCCTTTGTGTATACTGAGTAATCAGAAGCCACACGAAGCTAAATCTGGCGAATATGGTGTTTGCGGCATGATACCTATATTAGTTGAAAATTTGGCAAAAAACTCACGAAGAATCTGTGCAGTAAGCGACGATGCTTTATCGTGACCAAGAGTTGTTGATCCATACTTCCGGCCTCTTTTTGCGAATACCTTCGCGCAAATGACGCATATCACTCAAATAGTTTTCCTTATTTACAGTTTGTCCAGTTGGAAGGAATTCGGGGTGAATCACACCTCGTTAATCGTCTCGCCATGAAATTCTACCGATTGAACATCTGTTTTCGGGTTTTAAGATCTCAGACTCATCGCCCCTAGTAATAGGTTTCATGATATCCTGTCGGAAAGTATTGTTTCACAGACGTTAACGCGACGTTGCTTTTGGAAAAATGAACTTTTAGAATGGTTTTCACTAACCTATCGACATTCTACCGATGTCAGAACGATGTCTGACTGTTAATCATCGATTTCCAAGCACCAATACCTTTAATTTATTGACGTGCGTAGATGTCACTGCCAGTCACTCCAACATAGAAAAAAAATATTTCGACGAATGTGGTTTTGCGCAAAATTTTAATTAAAAAGACTTACCATATTTTTGAGCAAAGTCATGCGTTTATTTTATAGAGTCGCCGATATTTCCTTCTAGGTGCTCCAGACTTCGTGGCAAACTTAATATATTCAGTAAATACCTAAGATTAATCAAAAATTCATTTGACGAGCTCATTAAGACAGCATAAGACATCCCATTTTCGCTTTTTGATGTAGCTATTTAATCTTAAAAACTATATGCTAAATTTGACTCGGAAGGAAAAAAACAACATTTTCACGTATTTAAGTAAAAATCTATATTATCACCTTCAAAATAGGATCTTTTCGAACCAATAAAAGCTCACAACCACTTAATACAAGTTTCCATTTGTTGGAGATGGTCATCACTGCCTTCATCGAATTTTTATTTTTTTCGGGTTTTCACTCATTTTTGAAGCAACATTTGCTAGATTATTGAATAGTTTCACTGCTACAAGTATATTTTTAGACCTATGTACTTCTAGTCGCCAGTAGTGGTGCGTTTTATGAATGTAGGGTGCTCAGCTACGTTGTCAAACATCTCTTGCGATCTCTACTCGATGTCTTTTTAGCAACAGATTCAGGACTTTTGGTTCGAGTATTGCATTAACACGCCTAATACCCAAACCTTTGAGCAACATGTGTTTCGTTGATCAAAATGAGATATTGAGACCTTCTTCCATATCTCTGATATCAACACAATGATTTTAAAGCACTAATAGTTGTGGATGGTCGAGTCGATTGAGGCAATTTTTTGATGATTTCTAAACCTTTGCTGAATACTTTGTGTAACTCAAATAAAGTAAAATTCTCCAATATGGGAAGTCCTTGAACCAGTTCCTGCAACCAGATATGAAAACGTTCCAATGACCGGACACGGAGGTTATTTTGGTTTGATTTCGTTCAAATTATGTCTGATAAGCGGACCAGATTTTATAAAATTTGTAATTCCCGTTTTTTTTTTCTTGATTCTCATTAAAATGTGGAGCTCTGCGTAGTCTGTTTCTCGGTGGCTCAACGGAAACTAATAGAATAATTGTCACCTACCAAGCTAGGAATAAATTTTATCAAAACACACACTCAGTACGCCTGCTATATTTTCTTCGCTGCGTACTGGACGTGGTCTATTCGGTCGAATATTATCCAATAATGAATGCTGGGTCTCAAGATGGGTGGGTGTTGCGAATAGTGCGCTTAGTAGGCCGATTATGTTAACCATAAGTTGAGCGAAGCGTTCTTTATAGAACGTGAATTTTCGTATAATAATAAAGTAGAACAATCTGTAAGCGGCGTTCAGGCGTAAGTCTTTCCACCATGAAATAATGACGAACAGAAACAATATGACAGCTTGGCGGGACTCCCGCGTGGTCTGTTAAAAAAAAGAACTATTGAAAAAAGTACTTCTTCTTGGATCATCCGTTAATGACAAATTTCTATTATTGCTTATTTTTTTTCTTTTCAACATTGAGAATTTTATTTGGTTACCGCTTATTTATTGAAAGCCTACAGTAAAGTTTTTAGTTGAGGGTTTACAATAGAAAGATTGTAGATTTGATCACTTATTTAAGCAATAAGTAAAATCACCATATTCAGAAAACCAGTTTACCAATTTTATAAATTCCACTGGGGATTTTGTGGGGAACCAGTGGACCCTTTAAGCCACTGAGGCTAGGTCTTCATAATATCTGCATTCATCTAATATCTATGTATATTGAACAACAGAAGTGAACTATTCATAATAACAAGTTTAATTCAGTCTGCAAATCATTATTACAAGAGTACCTATCTAAATTTCGAACATTCTGGTAAAGTTCGCCGGTATTACCTGTATGAGTACTATACATACTGTTACACAAGCACCTATACAAGCAAGCTCTGTAACCGAAGGCTTGCTCGCGGCGAGACCTTTAACTGTAAGTGCACCAGACTGCAACGCCCGCAGCATGTGTTTCGCTCAAAGTACCGCTACGCACACGTGGCAATTATAATTTTCGCAGACAAGCACATTACTGCCGACAAACCATAGAGCACGACGTACTTGCACAGCACCTGGACCAGCAGCACCGCGCCCACATTGCAAGCGGAAATTGCATATCAACACGAACACTATAGAAACGGTGGCGTGCAATTTATGAATATTCATTTCGTATTTGAAAAATATAAAGCAGAATTATAATTGCACGTTGCAGCGCATAGTACCGCTATAACAGCAAAGCATAGCGGCACATGTTGAGCATAAAAAACCATAACTATACAACAACAAGGTGAAATATCACCCTTCCGCTACGAAAGCAACAGCGATCACGCTGCGTCAAGTTGCCACGAGGGTGCACCAACATTGTGTGCTTGAGTCTGCAGCATAGTTTGGGGCGCAAAAAGGATTGTAATTAAATCCCTCGCAAACGAAAAACTCCGACGACTGCGACAACGCGATCCTTAATCCGCAGAGCAAATCAAAATCATGCACTGAGCCTGAATGATGTTTACTTTGCCATGAGTATGAGCGAAAGTAGAGCATGATGCAGCAACGGTAAATCCGTAAGCCAAATGAAATCAAACGAAAAATAAATAAATGAGTGATTTGCTATAAGCCGAGCGGCGTTGCGATCGAAAAATAAATTGGCATTTGACAATTGATCGTGAAATGAAATACAAAACTCGATAAATATTTTTTTTTCTTTTTTTGCATTTCGCCGTTTTTCTATTATCTTTGCCATTTACTTTTTTCTTGCTTTCGGTTGCTTTGCCTGCACTGCCATTTGCAATATTTTTGGGGCGTGTTGAATTACAATTTTCCATAAATAATAAGCATAACGGTGTTACGTAGCATAGAGCGAAGATTTTCACCGTTTTTTTCACTCAAGATGCGCAACAAGAACGCAAACTGGGGCAAATGTACGTGCAACAGAAACACAAAGGCGAAAGCAGTGAGTGAGTGCCTTTTGTTATCTAACGGCATTACATAAATAACCGTATATTAAGGCAGACAGTTAGGCTCAAGCCAAATTGAAAAGGTGCTAGCGGCGTTAGACGGCCAGCTAGACATACAGGCAGGCAATTGGATGCGTTTGCAACGTGGCAGCGTATGCAATGTGGCAGCAAGGAGTGGCGCATGCGTAGCGCCCACAATGCGTGCAAATACTCACTCACTCACACACACACAGAGTGAGAGTAGTGGGCATAAAAATGCAATCAAGCTGAAAAACTCTGATTTTTTCTGATTTTTTTTTTTTTTGGCGCAGCTGAAAAAAGGACTCCTGCCACAGAGCTACACATTATATATAGCGCAGAACGAATGTTGTGAGGCAGCGTATGAAGTCCGTGTCTTTATATCAGTCGTGTATCTTTCTCTCTTTGAAGCTGTGTAGCGTGCCAAGGGAGGTTCTTCCGTTTTTTGCCAACGTTCTTGTGCGATCTCACATCCACATTGGCGATCAGCTGACATTTGCATTGTCCTGCGCTGCTTTGCTTCCTCAATTCTTATACCTTTTATCTTTTTTGTTGCTTTTTTTTGGTGAAAAATTACCATTTGTATATGTATTTAGGCTGTGCTGCCAAGAGGATACTTAAGATTTCGCATGTGTCCTGTGTGCGCTGCCTGGCAACCCCCTGTGGGACTTTTAAAAATTACTTTGCATTAATTTCTTATTTGTGTCTTCCACTTTTCTGCAATATTTATTATACATTGCGTATTGCTACTGCTCACCGTTAACCGTTAGCGCGCCGATTGTCATGCCCGATGATGATTGGTTTTATTCGGGCATTCATTGAATATGCGTGTAATGGAAATCTTTTCATTTCGGCAGCTGTATTTTCCCCGCCGCTGATGCAATCTCGTCTTCTCTTCTCTGTATATGTGTCTCTTGATTGTATTGCTGCGTCCATTGTTCGACCGTTTTTGGCACTTTTGGCTTCTGGCAAGACAGTTGGACCAGCAGCCTGCGCTGCATATACTTGCGTCTTCGAAGACATTGGGTCGCCGCCGCCACCGCCGCAGCCACCGTCTCGGCTATTGTCTGCGCTGAGCGCAGTTAGAATTTGATGCCATCGTAACTGTATTGTCTAATGCAAGACTGCTGCATTTCGTGACGCACGTGGTAATAACGGTGGCGGTAGCAGTTGGACATAAATTAAATTTGAGATCTGTGATTGTCTGATTTTTATAGGTGATAAATATAACTACCGACCCGATCGCGCAAATTCTAATCAAAAGAATGTTTGCTGAACGTAGGGGTGGCAGTGGGAATGCATTTGTGTGGGGGGGTTGCGAAGACGACACCCGTTTTTTGTGTACCTTAGCGAGGAGCAGATGTTTACTCGCAGTTTTGTCTACGTTGAAAGCAATCAAATGGCAGTAATATGAACGCTTTTAGGGTACCAAATAAAAATTTGGAACTTAATTCAGTTATCACATTTAATGATTGCTGAGCTCAGAGACTAAATTTTTCATATTAAAAATATTTGTTAGATACGTTTATATCTATATTTACGTACTAATAACTACCTATCACGAATTTCCTTTAACCTCCCTCTCCTATTGACGAAAGCTGGCTGCTTCGGCATAATTTCTGCCTTCAAACGCTCCAATCGTTCATAGTATAGGTCCGAATTAAGGTTTATCCGCAGGCATCCCCTAGCACTCAGAAACTCTCATGCCACATATGAAAGCTATCCAAAATGAAGTCTTTAAAATAATATTATAATGTTTCTAATATTCTAAAACGAAATTTAAGCACTTCAAAAAAAGATTTTTATCAAAAATATAAGAAGTCAAGAAACCACAGATGTTATGTATGGTTAAAATTTCCGAAGGTTTCTCCATACATTTTCATGAGCCTACATATGTTTTTTTGAAATCAGAAAATCTGAGATATCCCAGAGACGCTTCTGAAGATCTCCGTATGATAAAATATAGGTCTTCTAGCTGACTGAGGACATCAATTTCAAGTTCATTGTCTCCTGAGTTTTTCGAAAAATTAAACTTAAGCGGTTACATGGGTTTATGGGTTTCAAAAAATCATTTTTTTATTGTTTTGTTAAATTCTAAAACACCTCTACAATATTGTTCTAAATTTTCAAGTTGATCCAAGTAGTAGTTTCGGAGCAGCCTTCAGAACTTCTGTGCTCGTGAAAAGCTAGGCTAAGTGAGCCGTCTTTAAACGGGATTTTCTCGAAACTCAAAAACACAGTTTTCGGCTGGGAAGATTTCTCGAGAACTACTCTACCAATCTTCATGAAATTTTACACAGATGTTTGAGATACACTTTACGATTACAACTATTTGAAAAAAATGTCGCGAAATTTTCACTGAAATTTTAATTTTTTTTATGTCTGCCGAAAATTATCCAATTTTATTTTTCCTTCGTCCAAGTTCTAAATAAGGGTTTTAACTAAAACACGTATTTTTTCACTTTAGATGATCATGTAATGATTTCCATAGTTCATTTCCATTTATTCAATGTGTCGAATTCTTTTTTCACCGTCTTTTTTTTGAATTTGTAATGTGGGAATCCCCTTTCAAAAATGTGTACGCAAACTTTTTCTGACTAGTGTTTATGTATATTTTTTTTTAATATTCAATCCAATCTTACCATAATGGCAGTGGGAAGTGAAGACCAATAACTATGAGGGAAAAAAGTAGATTTTTGCAATATCCCTGATACCCTTTGTTCAGATATATTACTAACATACTATCCAACAAATGTCGAACCTTAGTTTAGCTAAGACACGCACCTGTACAATATTTTTTCTGAAGAAAGCGATTCAGGGCAGCGTAGATGAATAGATGAAGAAAGGAGTAATTATATTAGATATCCTTTCTTCAGATACATTAGTCGGGCAAGAGTCATGCGTATTTTCTCAACTAATCTAATGTACTATCAACCAAATGTCATATCTTAGTTTACCTAAGACACACACCTGTATAATATTTTCTTCTGGAAAAAACGATTCGGGGCTAGTAAAAGCAGGGTCGATGAAGAATGAGTAATTATAGTAGAATGAATCGATCCAATACAACAGCAGCTAGTTTTAAAAGGAGAAAAGAGTGACTGCGTTGCAAAGACCTAGTTTAGTATAATAGTATAAGATGTTATCGTGATTCCGATAAGTAAAAACAGAGCGCAAACTTAATTGAGAGTTTCAGGATAAAATGAAAGATTTAGTAATATACATATGTAAAGAAAATATCATCATCAAGCGACTCTGAGTAAAATTACTGACAATTTCTTAAGTGTTTACTCATTTGATTACTGCGATAAATTAAGTAGGTTCATATGACTGTATCTAACCTTACTTCCCTACCGGCGACTTTAGAAATGATGAAGAAATAATACAGTTATCTTTGATTCCTTTCGGAATGCTAAACATGATAATAATGGTCTCAGAACTCAGGATGTAAGAAAGAACAGTTAACTTTTTCGACCGAATATAATTTTGAAACCAGAAATGCAAATTTCCGTACTCTTAAGAGAACTTCAACCGTTTCATGCATTCAAACGCTGCCACCAAACCAATATCCTGTATAATCAGTTACTAATCCACTTTTGTGGTATTTCTGCAACGCTCAATAAGACTAATCCGCTAATCGTTTAAACCGCAAGCTAAGCGAAAAGCGGATTCTCCAATAATGCCACAGCAATATGCTTTAAATCAGAGCAACAGCAAGATTTCAATTCATAAGCACTTAAGAAACAGAGCACACTTAAGTAGCGATCGGCTAAGTCTAAAATAAAGTAACTACTTGTGGCTCAAGTGCCAAAGAATGCCAGGACACTTTAAGGTTACAAAGAAATAGAAGGATTAGTGTGTTAGAATAAAATAGTGCAGCGTATTTGAATGTTTCAAAATGCAACTAAAATAGTAGAGCATTATAGGTTAGAGCACTCCAAATTGCATACCTGTTTATCAACAATTAACTACTTGTGTGTGTGTGTATATGCAAATTGTGAAGCGGTTGAGCGTTAGGGATCTCTTCGCTTTTCGAGCTGTCTAACTGTTGCATTGAAGGCAAATTAGCAAACGAGTTCTGCTTGAATGCTCAAAATAATTTGGAATTTTCTTATGTCAATTACTAAATTTTCTAAGTGAATATGTACATACATAAATATGTATGTATGTAAATATAAGTATGTCGATAGATTATTTCATGCTATGCCTTTCGCCAGCTCAAGCAATAGGCGCTCTATTATTTACTTGCCAGTCATTCAACCCGAAATAATTATCCTTATTTTTTACATGCCACAAGTTCTACTTCGATACACACAAACATACATATGTAAGTATACATTCCTAGCTGTCATGCACTGTATATTGTTTCTGTTTTTGTTTTTACCCATAGATTCTCCTTAGTCATGCACCGCCTGACAGTGTCAGTCGCGCTCTGTCTTATTTGAATATCCTTAAATTACTGTTCTACGGTAAAAATAAGTAATGCAACTCATGTGAGTATCTTTACATTACATACATACATACGTGTGTATATGTGTCGCATATGTGTTTCATATAGGTACTTGTGGCATGCGTTCTGTTGCATATGCATTTACTGCTTGTGCAAGCATATGTAACATCTTGATCGCCGCATTCGTAGAAGCAGAAAGGAGTAGTCCAATTTCATGCTCCAAAGCATACGAACACAGATGAACATATACAGATATACAAGCATATGTGTGTACATGTATCGATCTATCGTTGTAATGTTGCATAAGCTAAAAAAACAGCTAAGCATAAATTTAACTGGAAGATCGTTACGATAAGTATACGTGCGATCGATATACTGTCAGCTTAGCCCAGGCACAAATGCAAATTTCTGCTAACTCTTATCGAGTATGTAATCATTTCTAATGCTGCCGTAGACCATGTGCCATAAGCTCTATATATTTACATACATACTAATGATACTACTATATATTTATAAAAAGTATGTATGTTTATGTGTACCTTATGATTATATCGACACATGCTCTATTCCCATTAGCTTGATCCTATCGTGCTTCGATGCGACCCCACCGCTTTTTATCTACACTCATACAAATACATATGTATATACACCGTTAAACTGCCTTCACGTGTCCTCCATATGTCGTCGATTAGCGTGATCACTTGCTCTCCTTTCCATTTTGTACTCTTAATGCATGTGACATTAGTTTGCTTGTGGGCTGTCAACAAACTGTCCTTCCTTCTATCGTATATACACACTCATTTGAAATGCACATGTTGTCATTATAAAAATTTCGAAAACGTCATGTGCTCTAATTAGATATATGGTATCGACAGTTAAAAACCAAAAAAAATTAAAATAACATTGATGAGTAAAGGGGTCAGACTTCATTCATGTAAGTCTTAAAGTGCGTTCGGCGACGCTTACAAGTTCACGAAGCACTTTTAGAATGAAATACATATAATGCTTGCTGTTCTATACCATAGATGATATCCTTTTTTGAACAGGGATATGCTTACCAATCTTTACAAATCAAACATATTACTCAAATTCTTCTGGGTGTCAAAAGATGAGATGCTCTTTTGATAGAATCCAAAAAGTCATAACTTGTTTGAAAGTTCCCTAAAAATGTTCTATACCGTAGATGATATCCTTTTTTGAATAATTAACGAAGAAATTAGAGAGAATTTCCATTTCATGAAATTCCAGTCGACATATACATACATAGATAACGCCACCATTGGGCGCTAGATTCAAAAAGTCCTGTTTACTTTGGCACACCCCTTGTATACATGTATATCAAAATTAAATCTTGAATTTCCATGAGTTTTTGATTTTAATATTCCATTCTCTTATGTTTTATTCTTTTCAATGTTAGTAAAGTTATAAATCAGACTTAACAGCCTCTGTCTAAGCTCATGAACATTACAAATCATACACAATTAGGTTCTGAATATAAATTCATTCAAATGGCCTCCATGACTTCTTTTGCAGAAACGAATTCGATGAACCCACTTTTCGAGTATTTTTTCCACTAAACCAAGTCACATTTCATGAATAGCACTTTCAATATTGACTTCTGAAGCTTGAAGCGAGTCTGATTTATTGCTAAAGACCCAATAACTTTAAGTAACCCACAAGAAGTAGTCTAATGTTATTATATCACTACTTCTTGGAGGATATTCAATGTCACAATAATTTGAAATAATCGAATCTCCAAATTTTACTCGCAATAATTAGGATGTTGGGCAAGATCAACTTCTTCCAATTGTGGCCACAAAAAGTGGGTTATCATCTATTTATATCGCTATGGAGCGCTCTCAATTGACAACAACGGAATCACCAGCTTCATTTCGAAAGAAGTACGAATTTATGATTCCACCAGGCCACAAAACACACTAAACCGTCAAATTAGGCGAATGTAAGGGGTTTTCATGAATATCTAGTGGTTTTTCTTAGTATCAGAATCTCTTCGGAGCTGGATATATCAGTCTTTTATAGATGTCTATGTGATGGAAAAATGTAAAAACCAAATATATACAGGAGAGTTGAGATTGTTTGACTTAATTTTAACTACTCTTTCCTAAAGTCTCTACATCATTTCTACCTTTCTATTTTTAATTTTCGCAATTTCTCTATTGATTGATTCTCTAAACTTTTCGACAGCTCTGGCGTCCGTTACGACCCTAGTCATTGACCACTTTTCGGCCTATTAAAAGCACAAATACCACGTTTATTGACCTAGTATGGGTGGGCCATATAAAATTTTAAATTTCGAAGATAGGGTGAGTGTAGCGTTTGCTGTAAGGCACGTAGCGCCGTCCTGCTGGAACAAAATGATGGACAAGTCTTCCTCTTCAATTTGCTTGAAGAAAAATTCGGTTAACATTGCGCGATATCGCTCACCAGTGATGGTTACGGTTCATTCTTCATTTTAAAGGAAAAATGGGTCGATGATTTCACCAGACCAAAATCCGCACCATACAGTGATTCGTGCTGGGTGCATTGGCTTCTCGACGATTACGTGCGGGTTTTCTGTGAGGTGGAAATGAGGCTCGTCCGAAAAGATGATTTTTGGGTCCTCGGTCAAACGATCTTCTGCCCAATCTGCGAACTGTAGAATAGTGAATAGCGACCCATTTCGTAAATTTTAGACTTTTTGCTGAATATCTGTCACTTTCCGAACGGTATTTGACGTTCCCAATGTCGAAATATAGATAATTCAAATATAAAACGTTAGATGGCCCCCTCGTTACGTGTGTACCAAAACAACAAGAAAAAGTATCGTAGATTTGAGAGAAAGTAAGTCCATAGTGGAGCACGCTGCTTAAAGCGATGAGTTGAAGAGACCGAAACTCCGATTTCTGACTCCGACTTCTCTTTTATGGCTTCTTCCTTCATTTTGCAACAGCACTTGGTACATTATTATGTAACCACGTTATTCTCTTATCTTTTATCTAAGTTGTTAAATATTATCTAAAAATCTGCTGATATTAGTAATAGTGAGTGCAAACAACAACTTCAGCTTCAGCAGTATTCGCTTTGTCAGTTAATCGCTGAGCCTTTTCATAGTTTCGTGTAACTTTAAAAATATTCACATTCTGTGTGTATTCTTAAATATATTTACATTGAGAAAATAAAATAAAAAAATCGATTTTTTGAAAATTCTAACTGTATATACCCCCTTATATATGACCGTTGCTGCGATTTTGAAACTTTATCTCTTAGGTCTGGGGTGTGAAATATCCATTCGAAAAATCGAAAATTTTTTATTGTATTTTCTCAAAAAAAAACACACACATCTGATGTGTCATTTCATTGTCGGCACATTCTAAAACTAATAACTTGAATAAAAATATTAGCTCCTGGGCACTTTGAAGCAGCAGCTACCGTTCTTTGGCAAATGTTATGTCGCGTCGACCTACCGCACGCGTCCTTTGGACAAACAACTTAGCGAGTTCTAAAAGATCTAAGCATTTTCAAGCAATTTTATAAACATGCCGATATTTTCTTTCCATTTCGTACTCGAATGATTTTTGAAAATGCAATCGATGCTACGAAATGAAGAAAAACATTGAAGTGCAGCCAAGCGGTGCAGTCTATCAATCTGTAATAATCATCAAGAGAATAACAGGTTCGGACACTTCACAGAATATATAAGTATATACATATGGACAAGTATGTGAGGTTAAGTTGCAAATCTTTGACGCATTTACAAATCGCAGCACAACAAAAGTCTAAGCGGGATAATCGGTGTGAAAAAGAAGTGCTGAATGTCACACGTTCATGACTGTCATATGTGCACACATACATACATACAAACACAACCGTATTCACACTTCAGCGTTTGCATTACAATAACAACAACAGTGCCAACAATGTCACCTTAAGTGAATGGCCAAACAGCAAGACATCCGCAACGATTATTGCACAAAGCCAAATGTTGTTGCAACTTACGGTTAAGAAGCTGTGCATTGTCAGTGCACTCTTTTACAGCGAAATAAATTACTATACAGTTATTATTTTGCTTACTTCATTATATGGCAGACTCTTATTTTCTCCATTCTCTGGCGTTCTTTTGGCACTACCAATTGCCAATCAATGCGAAATCATGCAACAGTAATACGTATGAGTTGCATGTGGCATGAATTTCATTTATCCTATTTTTATTGTGATTCTTCTTATACCACAGTGATTCGCACTGCCACACACTCCAAGATGACTTTCAAACGCTCGCATTATTGCTAAAATCCAGCGCTCTTGGAACACCCAGCGTTTGGAGTTGTGACAGTTTCTGAAAGATCACCAGCAATGTCTTTATTACCTCGGAACCATTCAGCACAAAAACACAAAAACAAAATTCACTGAGTTTTTCATTGGAATATTACTTTACCGCTCGCATCAATATTTGGTGCAACATCTTAATCAGCAGTCTGTCTGACGGCGCGTTGCGTGAGTCCTTTGAACACTTAAACGTCTACCGCTGTGGCTTTCTTTGCCAAAATTTTGCATTCATCATTTAAAGATTTTAGATTTTTTTGCAGTCTAATGTTTGCAATGTACTCAAAAATTTTTTGTTTGCTGGCATAAAAAAGTATTTAAAATTTAAAAAGCGTTATTGTTGTCATTGTAAGTGTTTTCTATTTTTGTAAATATATTACAAAGACTTTTGACGACTCAATCGCAGGACCACCGGCACATTTTTAAGAAATTAGTAGAAACTCATGGGAAAACCTATGAAGCTAGCAGTGTTTCCACGAGTAACGATTATTGCTAGAAAATAGGATCGCTTGTTGTTTCGAGTTCATATCTGAAAGCGTTAATAGGTAGCAGAATCTTTTGAACGTAAGCCAGTCCCCAGAGCTTGCTTGAATCTATTACTACAAACAACCATATTTCGGGCCCCAGCGAAGTCGATCAGCCTCAACCCCTTTGAAGAAATTTCGTAATGGACGCTGGAACCTACTCGTCTTGTTCTTTGTTCCGTCCTTCGCATTGCTTGCACGGCGGTGATGTCAGCCTTTTCTTTACGAGGACATCAACCAGCTGGGCAGCGGCACCTCCCCAAGTTAGGGACCAGACATTCCTGTGTATGCCCTTAAATCATAGTCCTTATTACATTTGCTGTGGTCGTCATCAAAGTGGGGTCTTTCATCAGAGGCTGTTTCTTTTTCATCGGGAGTAGTTTCTACGTGCCATGCCCTCAAATCGAATATGCCGGAGTGGCTCCGCTGAAGCTTCCTCTCTTTTAAAAATGACCCCAGGCTTTACAAGGGTTGGCTACTGCATCCATAAGGGTTGCTCACGTTTCCAAGTGGTGCGGCGAGGATTCAAGAGTACGAATTGGGTATAGCCCTACTGCAGTAACTGCCATTACAGGAAGTACTAGTCATAGGGAAAGCTTGTTGAGATCTACTGAATAACTGCGGCAGGATACAGAAAACTACCATATGCACAAAAAGCCGGGGGGTATTACTAGCTTTGTCATCTCCAAAGATTATATTCAGCAATTTAGATTCATAAATGACCCTAAGTTGGGATCTTGGCTGATGTTCAGAGAATATTGAAGTTACGGAGGGAATACTTCACCAGCCTGCTGAACGGCAGCAAAAGTGTTCACGATTCCCTTATCGATGACGATGGAATAAATATTCTATTGTCCGACTATGATGAGGTTCGAATAACAATTACCTGCCTGTGAAACCACGAAGTAGCAGCGGCCGAAGAACTGTCAGCCTAGCTATTCAAATACTGTGTCGAAGAACTGACAAGGTGCATGCATCAGCTTCCGGATGATTGAACCAAAGTATGCTCTGCCAAACTTACAATCTACCCCAATTGTCGATAAGCCTCCTTAATATCGTATATAAGGTCTTAACGAGCGTAGTGTGAAAGACTGAAGCCCACCGTCAACAAACTAGTTGGACTTTATCAGCGTAGCTTTGTCGACCAAATTTTCACCATTCGCCAAATCTTGGAAAAAAACCTGTGAAGGGAAGCTCGACATACACCACCTCTTCGTCGATTTTAAAGCCGCCTTCGACAGCGCAAAAAGGAACTGCCTTTATGCCGCTGTGTCTGAGTTGGGTGGGATGCCAAGCTGACGTTGAGCAACACCAAAAAAATTAATATCATTGGCCTCAACAAGAGCGCCGTTAATTCTGCTTTCTTCAGATTGGATAAGGAAGCGAAGCTAAGGCTTACATGCAACTGTTGAGAGTCATAACCAAAATCAATAAGACCCTCATTATTCCCATCCTGCTATATTGTGCGGAGGCATGAAAAATAACATCGCACGATAAGTCGGCCTAGGAGTGTACGACAGTAAGATTTTGCGGAAGATTTATGGAATACCACTGTCGATGGGACGACGAGCTGTACGAGATATACGGCGGCAGTGAATCAAGAGACTGCGGCCGCACTAGCTAGGTCATATAGTTCAGATAGAAGAAAACACTCCAGCTTTGAAGGTTTTCGATTCAGTACTCGCCAGATGGAAGCAGAGGAAGACCTTCACTCCGTTGAAGAGATCAGGTAGAGAAAAACCTGACTGCACTTGATATATCGAATTGCAGCCAAATAGCGAAGAGAAGAAACGACTAGCGCGCTGTTGTTGGTAGACGTATCAAGATTCTCAGAGCATAGTCTCCGGAGTCTATTTTGAACGCGCCGGTATTGATTAAGTATACTCCTACCCTACTAAACCTCTACTCCATTCACGTCTAGAGGGTATTTTCTCGACGAAGTTAATATTTAGATTTGTTTTTAGCTGGTTTTAATATATCTCTTTATCCATAACTTTTCGTGTTTCAATTCCACGATTCTTACATCGGGTAATGTTCCTGCTTCCTGTATGAAAAGCTGTAAGGACAGTTGATTTAGAAGCATATGAAGCGTATTAGTCGGACATGACTTAATGGCACCCATAAACCCTACACAGGCTGCCCTCTGTAATGGACTAAGATAGCTTCGGATTTGTTTTCTTACATATCTTACATCAAATGTACCAATTACAGGGTATATTTTTTGCAAATAGTACATTCATTTTTAACAGTTTATTCTAACTTTAAACTTAGGCCCGCCCGTTATTGGCATTTCAGTGGTTGTACACTCTGTTGCGTTATCATAACTTCAGTCACTTAGAAACGTAATAATATTCCGTCACCAATTTTACTATACACATACATATTTTTCATGAACGCAAATCAATGAATTGAATTTTGAATATTGAATATTTTCAACACCAACAACAACAAAAGTACACATCAACAATTTGAAGCACTTCATTAAAATATTGTAAATTTATAAATTGATTTGCACAGTGTGACATTATGCCTGCATAAATATGCCGCAGAGACAATCATAAATTACTGTCAACAACTTGTTATTGTCAACACAAAACGCTTGCAGTAAAAAAAAGAACTTCAAATAAAAAAATTTCGCATGCACGACGAATTTTCCGAAGTGTAAGTAACGACGCAACCCTCTCACTGCAACAGTGACGAAAGCGAAATTGAAATCGAACCCCCGGTGCTTGCGACAATGATGAGCCCAAAGCTACTAACACCTTTTTAGCGCGCATGCGTCACATTGCATTTGCAAAACTGTCAAGGCGGTAGGGTGACAAGGTGGTGTCGTCAGCAATGATTGGGTTAAAGAAAAACTGTATGCAATTCTAAGTGTCATGTCACACTTGAAACTTTGCAAATCGCAAATTTAATGTGAATGGTAAAGACAAAAATTAATCAAGTAGAAATGTGAGGAACAAAGCTGTAGAAAGCGGTGAAAGAACGGTTAGTGCATGTGAATGGAAATGAATTAAATGATTTTTTCGAATAGAAATTGTTTGACGAAAGGCATCATTAGGCAGAATAATGATGTGAGAGCAGTCGAATGTTTTAAATAAACACAAAAGGATGTTGATGTTGTATGCTTATTTGTTGCACTTAGCGAAAGGATCAAAAGGATATGCAGAAAATATTCTCATTCATATTTCATCGATTTTTTTTTATTTGCCCACTATGTCACATATAAAAGCTAAAGGTATTTTTAAACGCATTTCCTTGGCTGTAAGCATTCACATAAGCACTTAAGTTGCCGGATTTTTTGTTTTTGCATTAATATTTTTTATTTTTATTTTTTTTTTTTTTTGTTATTGCCAAGCTACCGCCACTTCCACACAATGGCATTAGCATTTTTCAGTTGCTTAAGTACGCAGCACTTAACAGTGTTGTTGCAGCGAAAAGCGCACAGCTTTCGCACCACTTCAGTTACATACACCCGCCGATCAGCGATAAATGAAGTGTCAACTTAAGTTAGTGAAAGGCAGCCACACATGCCAACTTAATACCGACGAATTAATGCCCAGATATTGATCAGCGATTGTTTTGCTGTTGTTGTTGCTGCTGCTGTGCGAGTTGAGCGCGCCATAATGCAAAGTCATCGATTTGCGCTTGCAAGCAAAGCAAGTGTGTACATATGTACTTCATATGCACTTGTGTAATGGTGATCTGAGCCGCAGATTGTGGCATGTAAATATTTTGACATCAGCACGGCTTTATTGTTTGGTCAATTGGTCATTTCAGCTGGTTGAAATATTTGGTTTCTTCTTTTCAACGCTGAAGGTATTTCGACTGCTAAAAGGCGGTGGCGAAGCAGCGGCCTGATATCATTCCAGCGGAAGCTGCATAAAATCTGTAATGTTCAGGCTAATTTCGAAGATTTCTTTGGTAAGCTTAAGGTTGTTTCTTGTTATCAGTGATAGCAGTGATCGTTACTAATAAGTTATTAACAAAGAAATTCTGAAATTTTTGGAAAAAATATTTTAAACTCCAATGGCCGAGTGCCATTTCCGCTGACCGCTTGGTAAAAGATGCGCCCACGTTCGCAGGATAACTCCTGGACGCCTCACGGCTGGAACGTTGGACCTCTCAGCCAGCTCCGGTTCGAAATAGTTCTTAGAATATAACCCCAAACTCTTATATTCATAATAAAGTTAAACTCTTGGCCATAGCAATATGTCTAAAATAATTTTATAAGCACGTAGCCTTGTCATAATGTCATTCTTTTATGACTAGATTTGATTATCTACTTAAATGTATCAATCATTTTGGTCAAGGTAGTCTTGTTTACTCATAGAATAGTCCAATACTTCTGGGTATACGTAACTAAGTTATATAATTTGAAAAGAACAAATTTCGAAAATGATCTAAAGATAACTTTGAACTTTTCTTTATTCTAGTATTGACTGTATAAAAAATAAATTATTTTATGATTCTGAAGTAGATTATTAATTTACGTGAAATCCATAGTGTTTTCCCCAGATTTTGCTTTAACAGTTTTTAATGTCGTACATACAAGTTTTTAAACTGTCTATTTTTCTTTCTGCTTTTTTTCAGTTTGAAGTCACGGTCTCCTAGTTCAGACCGAAGTCTCATCGTACAAAATGGGTAAGTCATTTTATTTTTGCTTTGTATTCTTGTCATTGAGAATATGACTCTCTGTAGCTACTTTGCTTTCTAAATATAACTTACTTCTAATAAAATTATTATTTCCATATGCCTATCATATGTATGTACATATGATCTATAGTAATTAGGCGCGACAGTTGATAGACAGGTTTTCTGACAGTGGCTTGTTTTATCTTCATTTTTTTATCGAAAGAAAACGCTGCATCTTTGTTAAATAAAAATATTATGATTTCCAAATTATCGATATTTTAAGGACGATATTTGTTTTCACACCAGCTTCTCTATTACTATCTACAGGGTAGGCCATTTAAAGTTGACCCTAAAAAAAAAGAACAAAAGAAAACAATGTTTTTTGTTCATTTCAAAAATAATTTATTTTGGTCCAAGGGGATTTGTTTCAGCTAATATTTAAAAATTAGATCGCGTAAATGGGCACCTTTAGCTTTGACAGCTAAATGCACTCTTTTTTCGACATTTTCCATGACTTTGGCCAATGTTTCGGATGATATGGCGGCTGTTTCACGTCGAATGTTGGCTTTCAGTTGAGCTAAGGTCTTTGGCTTATTAGCGTATACCTTGGATTTCAAATAACCCCACAAATAAAAGTCTGGTGGCGTCAAATCTGGTGATCTCGGTGGCCAGTCAACATCACCATTTTTCGATATCAATCGCCCGATGGCCCATTTGCCAAAATTAAGGCGTCGCGGATATTCAGCTGGGGTTTAGTTTTTGTGCCATTTGAATTTTATATGAAACATCTTCAAATCTTTATGAATTATGCGTCGGAGAGTCGGAGAGTGTGCGAGAGATGTCTAATTCCTGAGAGCGGCGATAACTCGATGTCGATGGAGTCTCCTCAATACTGGCTCGTACAGCTTCGATATTTTTCATCAGAACGTCTTGTGCGTTGTCTGGATGCATGACTGGCATTACTTAGATTACCGGTGTTTCACAAATTTTGCGTATAAAGACTTAATTGTGTTCTTAACTGGAGCACTTTTCACTTTATTTTTTTTGCGAAACGCACGTTGAGTTAACACAATTGAAAAGTTATTTTGAATATAAAGCTGAACAATTTCAGCGCGTTCTTTTGGAGTGTACTGTTCCATGGTATAAATTGTCTTCGAATGACGCTTCTAACGCGGTATGACATTAGCCGATTTGTCAGCGCTGTTAAAAGTTACAGCGTTGCCATATGGGTCAACTTTAAATGGCCTACCCTGTAGTATAAAAAGATCCCTAGTTTCATACGCATACGTTCTATGTTGTCTATTATAAGAAGAGAGAATTCGTATGGTTTGCATAGAATACTTCAACTCAGGTTGGTTTAAGTTTTGTCGTAAGAATCGTCGTAGGAATCGCTGAATCTCACATAGAAGAATTGTTACTTGTGGCCTAATCTAAACTAGCATCAATCCCAGCCACTTTGCTACGTTTGCGATAATTCAAACTCAGTCTGGCAAAACCCGGGCAATAGAGCAAAAATTGATTAGATGATTTCACTTCGCCTTCCTCTATACAGCTTCGGCAAAGATCAATTACGGTTCACTCTGGGCCAGAAAGATTTCGTAGTCGCAACAGTTCTGGTTGTTGATCAGCGCTAGCCGATAGGTCTATAGGTCCAGCGCTAGAACGTAAGAGAAATTTGGAAAAGCGGCAAACTTGCAATCGGATGAATATGGGATAAGGGAGAGAAGGCATCAAGCTCATCGGCTCGAAGTGACCAACTCACCTACATTTAGTTCGGTAATTATCTCAGTAGAGAAAAAAAGAAACTACCCGATTCTCTATTCCAGTTCAGGCTTCTAGACCAATCACCTAGTTTAGTTATAGATAACATGGGTCTTTCTTTTAACCGAACGCAATTTATACATGTATGTATTTAATATCAAAAATCCACAGAATTTTTACTTATTTTGCAAATGGTTTCTTAGTCCTTCATACAAAAACATTTGATGCTTGAATAAAGTACTTGTAGTTTTAATTAAAGTTGTAGCATTTTTATATGCCTTAAAGTCTTAGCCTATTGGAGCTCGTATATCTTCAAGCACTTAAAAAGAGTATAATGTGTGTTGCTACTTTGTTGTAGCGAAATTTGTTGATAGATCTCATTCCGTAATCCTTTAACGCCTTGCTGACAGCTTCAAGTGGTGGCGCAAAACATTTGAAATTTTGTTGATGGATTGATTTAAGTGCCACTGGTTGATGGATTTTCATCAGCTACTTGTAACGTTTTATTTATGAAGTGTTTCACAGCCTTTCAACACATTCTTTTGGGTGCAGGGCATAAATGTATTCTTTTTTCTGCGTCAATTAAGATTTAAAACTATGCTTTGATAACCAAAATGTGTAAAAAAACGTCATAAAAGGGTCGCTCAAGACATCTAATAATATTAAGCTGCCTGCTACAGATTGGAGATTAGTATATAATGTACATTGTGACAAAAAAGTGACCAGAAATTGTAAATAAAATGCAAAATAGTTAATTATTCATCAATATTTATTTTGTTGGCCTTCCCCATCGGATGTAATACAATTATGCCTCGAAATACTTTTCATAAAAACACTTTTAGGGGTGGCCGTCAGCTCCTCTGGCGAATTTTGTTTTATCTCTTTGATCGACTAAAAAAAGGTTCCATGGTGCGGCAATTTCCGTTTAGGGAACAAGAAAAACTCGCACGAAGCCAGATCTGGTGAATATGATGGTTGATCGGTGGTATTTGTTGCGTTTTTGGCTTTAAATTTGGTTACAATCGTGACTCGATGCGATGGTATATTATCATCATGTGAAATCCATGAATTGTTCTTCCACAATTCAGATCGTTTCACAGTTACAATGCTCTCCATGAATGTGGGATGTCCAAAGAGACCTGATTACGGTACTCTTTTTGCAAAAAATTCAGCTTTGTTGGGACGAGCCCAGCAAAAATGCGTTTGATACCCAAAATATCCAACAAAATCATTGGAACGGACTCGCGAGAGATGTAGTGCTCTATTGCCATCTCTCTAATACTGGCTTGATGATTTTTAAGTACCTATCCTTAACTTTTTTAAGATTTTCATCAATTGTAGTGATCAAAGGTCGTTCAGAACGAGGCATGTCTTTAACGATGTGTCAACCGTCTTTGAAGACTTTGTATCACTCGTAGGTTTGTATTTTTGATAAAAAAATTCACCGTAAGCCTTTTACAACATTCGCAACGATTTCGCATACAAAATTTGGTTAGAAATACAATATCTGTTGTCAGACTACTTTTTCATTAGGCCTGTTTTCAATACAAACGCTATTTGACGATTTTACAATTTACGCGCTTTTATTTCCATCTTTCACCATTTAAAATATCAAACTCTATCATCTTTCTTAACCTAAACGAAGAATTATAAAAGTTTTGCGTAAAGCTTACAATTGTTTAGGGACCAATTTGAAGCTCTCTAAGTTTTTATAAGCCCAATGCTATAGGCAGGTACTTATTATAACTGTTACGATGCTTGCAGACCCTTTCAAAAAGAGAAGAGACCAAGCTTTGGGCAGTATTTCGAATTTCTTTATAATAAATTATTTATTTTCAATGTGCAAAACAATCGAATCCGGAAATAACCTCTGATCCTCTCATATGAAACTATTTTTGATTTCATTTATAATTTAGTCTTGTGATAATTCACATCTCCTCATCCGACAGCTTGCCTTACCCTTCTTGCGAAATCTAATTCCTGCTGCAAATCCTAAGAGTAAATACGCAATTGCATGTCACGGAAGTACTATTCTTCACGAATAACGGACTACACAAATCAAAGGATTGAGTGTTAGGTATAGATTTGCCTTGACATATATTTTCGAATATGCGCGCGTTATAAAAAGTGGAAGTGAAAAAACAATAACAATAAGCAATCAAAGATTTTCACTTTCTACCAAGGAAAGTAATTTCTCGCCGCGCCAATACTTTCACAAATGTGAGATATGTTTGTATATATTCATATTTGTATGTACATATATGCACTCATACCTCAAAGTGAGACGAAAGGAAATGTAAAAGTGGTGAACAGTGAAATTGCAAAAGGATTGTGTTGCGGAAATCGTTTCCTTTTCCAATAATAGCCGCTGAGCCAAAGGTTTTTTAATCTAATCAAGTGTGTACATATCCAAATATATATGTATATATGTATGTGGAAAAAAATGCTATACACATATGCGTTTATTTACATTGTAAAAAATAAATATCTGCCTACTTCCGTTCGTTTTAACAAGATTAATGAAAGGCTTGCGAAATTGGAAATTCGATTTTCATCGCTTTGCCGAATTGTCGATAATCTGTCGATAATACACACCAACGCGATTCGCAACGCCGATTTACACATTCGTTTTGCGGGTGTAAACAAGCGCATATATACAAACACACTTATCACCCCCAAAGTGATGGTAACTGCGAGGGATACCAATATGTCTAGCTGCAAGTGCGCATTCATTTCGTTTTCATCCTTGGCTGCCGATAATACTAATGCCATTAGCGTTGGTTTCCATCTCAGCCTTTGCAAAATAATAGATTTTTCCCAACTACCTGTTCGAGAGATCTGAAAATTTTCTCACCTGAGCCTGAGTCTGCGCGTCTGCGCGGGATGTAAGCGTGAAATGCGAGTCGAACTCGTCGTGAATGCCTCGTTGTAATTTAATACCGTTGATCATTAAAACGATATGTTGCCGGAAATCGCCTTCGCCCATCTTCCAGCTCTCACATGTGAGCGCTCAGGTTCACAGCCATTCATTTCATTTTCATTTCACATGTTCACATATGTACTTGTACTTACATACAAACCTGCTTATTGTCGCTATATTCACTTTTCTTTATGCTAATAATTGCGGAATAAATATTTATGTGAAATACAAATGACAATATGCATACATACATACAAAAACAACAATTGCGTAAAGACCACTAAAAAATGCAAACCATATTTATATACAATTCAAGGACAACTAAGGTCAATATGATTATTTATAAAGTTGGCAATAAATTAAAACATTCCGTTTAGCGCTCCTCACACCTCACGTCTGGTCAGCACAATCTTGAAACCATTCGCCAATTTCAAAATGATATCACCTTGCAATACAAATTGTGTCTCATCCACATTCGAGTGTATTTCAAATTGACGCACTAGCGTCGAGAGTAAAACTTTCAGCATTAACATGGCATATTTACGTCCCACACAACTGCGTGGACCCGCACTGAACGGTACATAACTGTAGTAATGGCGTTTCGACACTTTTTCCGGCAAAAAGTTATCCGGATCGAATTTTTCCGGATTCTCATAGCAATCGGGTCGCCGATGCACAGCATAGTTGGCCAGCACAACTGTCGTACCCTTCGGTATGGTGTATGGGCCGGAGGCTAGTCGTACATCTTCATTAACTTTACGCCCGATTACCGGTACTGGTGGGTAGAGGCGTAGCGTTTCTTTAATCACCCGTTCCAAATACTGCATTTCCAGTGTATCGGCGAAGGTGCAATCGCGTGTTAGGTCATCGGCGAATATTTGTTTTTGCTCCTCGTAAACTCGTGCTTGCACATCTTTATGTATGCCGAGCAGTGAGAGCACGAAACTGGAACCGGCTGAGGTGGTGTCGTGACCCTGTTGGAGGCGAATGGGAAACATGTATTTGGTATATTAATAATGAGTTAATGCGAAGCAAGCATTGGTTATAATTTTTAAATAAATTCTATAATAATAAGTTATGGGGAAGAATTAGACTCCGTATACAAAAGGTCATAGAGAGAAAACCAAGGCATGGAGATAAAATTTTCGGAAGAAAATCTGCCAAAAAGTGTTGCAGAGCACCGGAACCCACTGAGAACAACACGCCCGGCAGTAATTGCCGCCCATATTCTCTTCTCTTCTTCTCTGAATATAATTATATATACAGGCTTTGTCCGGAAAGTAATAAGACTGAGTCGATTTAAAAAAATTGATTGAACCAATCGTTGCAATTCCTTAAAATTTTTCCTTCTGTGTCGATGCAGCGCAGTCAGTGCGATGTCCAAGCATTGGAGGTGTCGCGGAAGGTATTCTTCGGAATCATCTTGACAGCCGGGGTGCACGCTGCTTGGATCCCCTTCTTTTATCTGAAAATGCTTTTCTTTCATGAGCTTTTACAGGCAAGGAAACAAAAGAGTCCGGGGGCCACATCTGCCGGCCTTTGTTAGGTAGCTATTCATAAGAAAGGCGGTGTGAGCCGGAACGTTTTCGTAGTGCAATTTGCAACCGGTTGCGATGTCTTGTCGGACCCGTTTGACCCTTCGTTTGAGTATCTTGAGGGCTTCTACGTAAAACTTGGTGTTGACGGTTTGTCCAGAAGGAACAAATTCATGGTGGACAATGCTTTTGATGTTTTTAACAATGACCATCGTTTTCATTTTGAATTTGCTCATTCCTTCCTTTTTGGGCCCATCACGGTCTTTATCAGCGACCTTTTCCCGGCCCTCCAAAAATTCCTGATGCCATCGAAACACACCACTTCTTGCTAAAGCAACATCTGAATACATAAGCCTGCTTGATCCCATCAAACGTCTCTGTTGCAGATTTACCGAGTTTCACACAGAATTTACCTCTGCTTTTACGAACGCTGTATTTTCAGCTTGGCCACTCACAGAAACACATCGCGCGAAAATGTTTGTCTTGATTCTCCGGGTGCTCGGAGTCAATTGACCAGCCCCTCGTTCGTTAGCTAAGAATGCCCTATACCGAATCCAGCCGGTATGCGCTGGAAGAAAATCAGTCCTCTTACTTTCCGGACAAATCCTGTACATATATTCCGATATTTCTTATATATATTTTCGTGCCGCAAACTAAACTGGCTGGATAGACAGGCTTTGTGAAACAGTGGTCCGGTTCAAATTTGATCACAGGGTATATGCATCTCGTGATTTTATATCTTCTTACTAACTCTATGATATTTTATATCACTTTGTGAAACACCGGTCCGGTTCAAATTTGATCAGATGGTAAATTCCCCTATATTCCTCCCGAGATTTCTTAATTTTCTATAAATACACTCATAACTTATTGCTAACTGTGTGCTGTTATAAAAACGATAATAAAAAAGTATTTCCGTCACCACTATCTTCCAAGCCCATGAGCCCACAAATCATACCTCAAACATAATCGTATTCACTTCATCCATCACATCTTTCTCTGTCCACGCAATATCCGGATTCTTTGTCATCTCCACCATCGCATCCAAGAAAGCCAAACGACGTTTAGCACCTGTACGAAAACAACAAATTACAAAAATATAATAAATTAGTTATACCTTTCTCCACTTTCACCAACAATTGT
Organism: Bactrocera dorsalis; assembly: GCF_023373825.1. Classification (NCBI taxonomy): domain Eukaryota; kingdom Metazoa; phylum Arthropoda; class Insecta; order Diptera; family Tephritidae; genus Bactrocera; species Bactrocera dorsalis. The sequence goes on from NC_064306.1 coordinate 46,915,773, forward strand.
ATTATTAGCTAACATTTTCATTAATATGTGCGGTACGTTGCTTAATTGCCATCAATCTTACCCACATCACTCTCTTCGTCGATTTCATCCAAATCGTCACGCAGTCCTTCCTTCTCCCTACCACTTGCCCGCGCATTTAGTCCATCCTGTTGATCCAGCACGCCATCTGTTTCCACATTGAAAAGTTCACGCCGCTCCGTGATGACACGCCTCGTTAATGCCAAGATAATGCTCATCATTTTATCGCAACGCTTGCGCAGTTGCGTCCATTGATAAACGAAATCGAAACGATAATGCGCCTTGACCTGGCGTTTCTGTATGATATCGCACATTTCCAGCACTGCCTCTGCATAGCGAGCACATTCCTTGCCAGCGGGTAACTGTTTCATGCCCATCGCAGTGCTCAGCAGTATCTCCACCGTAGTCTGACTCATATGCTCGTGCACATCGAACTCACGTCCCAAATATTTTGCTTCTAATCGATTGGCGATTTTTTTCGAGTGCTGCACAAATGTCGGCACAAAGCTCTTCAATATGCTCTGATGAAAGGTGGGCGCTATCATTTTGCGATGTAGGCGCCAATGGTCGCCCTTGCTGATGAGTAGACCATCACCGAACCAAGGCTGAAAGAATCTGTACTCATTGGACTTTTCCAAATGTACGGAGCTGTTGAGTATGATTTCAAAGTCGGCGGGATTTGTCAGAAAGACTACCATCAAATTGAAGAAACAACCGCTGATGGTTTCGCCATAGTAGTTGAAGTATTCTATTGCTTTCAGCACCATTTCTGTAGATGAAAGAAATGAAATTTATTTATATCTTTTTCTTCAATTAAACGCTGAAACTTATCACTCACCTGTGGGCGTAATGCCCAACACTAAATGCGCATGGCCAATCAACGGCAGCACCGGCGGTCCCGGTATACTTTTCAGCTTCTTATAAGCATCGGTATTACGAAACCAAATATCATAGAGCGCTAACGCCAGCAATGCACCGATCAAACTTATATAGAAAGGACTCGATAGGATGTATGACTTTGCTCCGGTAATATGTTGTTCCGCCGTTGCGTTTGTGTAGTCCATAGTACGCTTAGCTACTGCACTTCTGCTTCTGCTGCAAAGAACTGTTTGTCTAGACTAAATATTGCTACACTTTTAATGCATCTAGAATGTTTCCAGCGGCTGAGCAAGTGTGACAACGTAAATGCATATTGATTTTAGTGAACTCTCTTCGCTTATAAAAATAGCCTATTTGAAGGTAAACGATTTAAAAACACAAATATGGACATTATAGCTCCACAATGTATATACATATATCTATGCTTTGTTTTTTTTTTTTTTTTATTTGCATACGCACCCCGAATGACGTATTCATTTGATTGCAGAAATTTGCAATGCTTAATAAGTATGTTATGAGGTTTAGTGACTTTTGTGGTAGCTCATGTCCGGTCGCTGTGGTGTAGCGTTGGTTAGCGGTGGGCTCCAAGTGATCAAGCACTAGATTAGAAGCCTTCTTGTACCATGGACAAGGCGTATTAAGCAAACGTCGGAGATCATGGAGAGATCATAAAATATATAAAGAGTGATCCGTTTCGAGGTTCCCTTAAAATTTAATTTGGGATGTTTATTATCACTCGCATCTATTTTTTGAAGATTGCAAATGCTCACCACGAGTACATCTCAGATGGTCCATTCGTAGAGTCCAATTTTCGATGACCCGCTCGAGCGTTTCGACTGGTAACTGGCAAATGATATGCTTGCTGTTTTGTTTCAAGGCTTGAATCGAAGCGAGATTGTCCGCATAGACTTTACACTTTACATATGCCGTCAGGAAAAAATCTAACGGTGTAATATCACACGATCTTGGGGGTCAATCGACCTACCCAAAACACGAAATCATCTCCTCACCGAAGTGTTCACTCAATAAATTCATTGATGGAAGCCATGTGTAGAAAGTGACCCCGTCATGTTGAAACCAAATCTTGCCGAGATCACGAACTTTAATTTCAGGGATCAAAAAGTCGGTTATCATTGCACGATCATTGTCTCCATTGACGGTTACATTACCATCAAACCGTTTATTTTCTGAATGAAATGCCAGCTCTTGAATCCCTTCAGATTGCTCTTCGCAGAAATGCTTATTTACATACCCATTGAGCTAGAAATGGGCCCCATCAGTGAACGAAAATTGACGCAAAACACTTGAGGAAACCTAAAAATCTTTTAGTGGATATAGAAAATTGTATTTCTTGTATGTTCATATATTAATTCATTTCAACATTCTATTCCTCATTTGTTCTATGCGCCATCTACTTGTGACATCTGCCATGACTTAAACAGAGTATACTTAATAGGGTGATTCAGACGCTATTTGTACACGGCTAAAACGAAATTGCTAGCGCTTAAACATTAAATATTTCTGGAAATTATGAAATTTTGAGGGTATATAAAGCTAAACACATTATAAAAGTGCAAATATCGTTATCTTTATTGTAACATAATAATTAGAAAAACACTTGACAAGTAAGGCTACTAAAAAATAGTTGGTTAATGAGAATTGAAGTTAACATTAGTATTAATATAAAGTTTAAGCTATTGCCAGTAATGTGGAGAACCAACCGAAAAAGAAGTAATAATAATCTTCAGAGTGACTTTCATGGTAAAATCAAGAATTTTCTTACACTTTCCGTATGAGTATTCAGTTCTTCCAGTCCAGATGTCTGCTTTTAATATTTATTGCTCATATTAAAGAAGTTAAATTCTTCGCAAAAATTTATTGTACGCTTTTCAGCTTTCCATAGCGCTATCTTAGACTGAGCTTAGGGAATTCGGGCGCTAATCATATTGATTGTAATGCTTGTTTCGCCTGAACCTCTATTGGTTCTTATTTTACTTTTAGTCAAAACAACTCTTAACTTCCCAAATGCGGGACAGTCAAGAAGGAAGTGTTAAGTTGTTTCCACCTCATCTTCTTCCATACAGCTTCTGCAGTTGGCGTCTGGAAAGATTCCCAACCTTACAACATGAACGTCGATAGGGCAATGGCCTGTTAGAAGTCCTACTACTTAGAAGAGGCTAGCCTTACTGAGAGAGCAAAAAGATCACTAGATCTCTTGCGATCGATCTTTAGCCAAAAGGCTTTTGCGACAGAACATGTACCGATAGTGGCCCAGCGCTGGCCAACCTTCCTCAAAGCCCAGCTTTTTAGTAGTAGAACACAAGAGGATACGTCATCAACAGCTTTGCAATTTCCTGCTTCTGCTATGGCCTGGCACCCAGACCAGTCTTACCACTGAGACACTCGATACTATTGATAGCGAGGTTAGGCACTCTTCAATCAACCCTGAACGCACTTTTAATGAGTTTAAGGCAAGTACCGCCACTCTGCTATCTGAAAGGATGGTCACACACCGCTGCTACCTTAATGGCAGGAACCTCGACTTGGAAGACACTGAAATAATCAGGAAGTCTGATTAAAGAACTCTAGCAAACTTCACCGAAAGCTATGACCCATCCGTAAAACAGCTCACTGCCGCTCTCTTTCAACGGCTACTTCCCACCCACAGTTCCCTCGTCGCTATATGGGCAGAGAAGGAGCCTCCAGAGTTCCGTTTGGCGAATTCATGATTCAAGTTATCCGATATGAAGTCAAAGTGTGTCAGAATATCCGAGTATACTCTATAGAACATAATGGACTTGACTATGGTATCGTCGAGCCAGAGGACCACTTTCGGTGAAAGACTCCACCTTTTTGGCTTCTCTATAGCATTATGAGGCATTCGATGCTTTTTTTTCTCTCTCTTCGATATTCGGCTTCCATGAAAGCTTCCTATCCAGGATGAGCTCTAAATATTTCACTGTATCCGCCGGTTGCAGATGGATATGTCCCATTTGCGGCAGCGGTACCACTGGAATCTTATATATACTAGTAAAAAAAAACCATCTGATTTTACTTGGGTTTATAGCGATACCACTTCCGACTGCTCAATTTTTTACGACGCTGAGAAACCCCGGCGTTAACTATTACACAGTACTCTGGAGCTTTCCTTTAAACTTACGTGCTACGTCATCTGCATAGGCAATCAGGATCCATAGAAGAGGAGAGGGAACTCCACCTTGTAGGGTTCCCCCACTCACATTTCCTCTAGCGCGTGCGTTGCCCCATTATCTTTACAACATTTTGTCGCACAGAAGTCTGAGGGTGAGGTGTCTGAGGTTTGATTCATCACAAAATCGTACAGAGCAGTAATGACTGCTTCCGTCAGGACGTTATTGAAAGCTCTCTCTATATCAATGATTTCTTCAAGCCATGACGCTATAGCATGCATGAAAGTATCCACTGACTTGCCTTTATAATAAGGATATTGTGCCCTTGAAGGATAGTCCCTCGGAATGCGCCTCCTAATGTACCAATCAGTCTCTCCACATTTTTTAGTAAGAAGTGGAAGAGGCTGATGGGCTTAAAGTCCTTGGCAGGAACGTATCCCTTACCTTCAACAAAAATCTCAGTTCTCTTTCTGACTAGACGCCTGTTCTATGTCATCGGTAAGGCACGGGTGTACACTCGCAATTTTTGTCTTCGAAAACCGAGTGAGATGTAACTCAGATCCTCTAGTTATTCTTACGAAATTCTACCATATCTGCTGTGAATTACGCCTTCATAATAGAAAAACATAAAATGGCATATCGAAAACTCAATACATTATTGGTGACCTAGGGGTCTTGCGGGTTCTAAGTTCCACACCAGGGAATGGCTTATGAATATGCGATTGTTTTATATTTTATACATTCTGTGTGCTGATTTGGAAATCAATCTAACAAGTCTGACAAAGTTTCGTAGTCCGCGCCGCAAATGCAAATGAAAGGCAAAATAAATTTCCATTTTTTCAGCTTTCTACTGCGCTTGCTTTTTATTATACTAATTATTTTTGGTTAGTTTTGACTCTCCACACTTAACACTAGGGTTAGTTAGTTAATTTGTGAATTTATTTGGATTAAAAATATTAAGTGCAAATTTGATAAGCCTTCTCCACATAAAAAAAAATCGTTTAATTTCATTGATCACAATTGGCTTCATTTCCTAACGGTTCCTCACGACCTTTACGTCGTCTCGGTTCTCAAAAAATTTGGCTTATCTGAAAATATTTTGCTCTCGGAAGATGGAGTACTTAAAATAATCGCAAAAATATGTGCTCTCTTACAAAGCTAATTATAATTTAATTCGTCATAGGTATTAGATCAAAAATTACGAAGAAATAAAGAAATTAGAATTCTTCAGCACCCATTTACGCCACAACCGGTTGACGTTTCTGCAGCACCACATTGAAACCATTTTCCAGTTTCAAAATAATATCGGCCTGCAGCCTCCAATCGGCCTCGGTCTCATTGCAGTGTATCGTGTAATTACGAATGATGGTGGAAAGCAACACCTTCAGCTTCAACATGGCATACTTACGACCAACACAACTACGTGGCCCGGCGCTGAATGGAATGAAACTGTAGTAGTGACGTTTGGCCATGCGTTCGGGCAAGAAGTTGTCGGGATCGAACTTGTCAGGATTGGCATAAATGTCGGGGCGTCGGTGTACGCGATATTGCAGTACCACTACAGTGGTGCCCTTTGGCACAACATACGGACCAGATGCCAATTTCACATCGCTGTCGACGCGGCGCGCAATCAACGGTACTGGTGGATACATACGTAGTGTCTCCATAATGACACGTTCCAAATATTTCATTTCCATGGTATCGTTGAAGGTGCAGTCACGCAAGAAATTATCGCCAAAGATAGCCTTTTGTTCTGCTAAGACCTTCTCTTGCACATCTTTATGCATGCCCATCATGCAGAGCGCGAAACTGGAACCCGCAGAAGTGGTGTCGTGACCCTGTAATGGTTAAAAGCGAAATTTTTAGCAAACTCGTTTTTTATTAAACACAAGCGGCAGCAATTTACCTCAAACATAATCGTGTTCACCTCATCCATAATATCTTTCTCGTTCCACTCGATCTCGGGGTTCTTAGCCATCTCTACCATAGCGTCCAATAGCGCCAGCCGACGTTTAGCGCCCACATCATTCTCATCGATATCATCCAAATCGTCACGCAGTCCATCGACCTTCTTAGCAGCTGCTTTCTTTGCCGACTCATCGATCTCTTCAACAATAGCATTACCTTCCGCATTATAGTTTGCCTTGCGATCCATAACAACACGTTTGGTCATGCCCAAGATAATGTTCATCATCTTATCGCCCTTTTGACGCATTTTCGTCATGTTGTAGATGGAATCCAAACGATACAACACTTTCACTTGTCGCTTGTGTATGATATCGCACATATCTACGACGGCCTTGGCATACTCGAAACTCTTATTACCTTCCGGTACCTTCTTCACACCCATAGCGGTGCTGAGCAAGATCTCCACAGTGGTTTGTGACATATAATCGTGTATGTCGAATTCTTTACCCACCTCCTTAGCCATACGCTCCACAACATTTTTGGAGTGTTGCACAAAAGTTGGTACGAAACTCTTCAAAATGCTCTGATGGAATGTTGGCGCAATCATTTTGCGATGGTGACGCCAGTGACTGCCGCTGCTAATGAGCAAACCATCGCCGAACCATGGTTTAAAGTAACGGTACTCTTCCGATTTATCCAAATGATTATTGCTGCTCAAAATGATCTCAATATCATTTGGGTTGGTGAGGAATATCACCAGCACATGACCCAACGTAGCACGTAATGTTTCACCTAACTGTTCCAAGTAGGCATTACCCTTGGCCACAACCTCTGCAAATCCGAAAGACGAGCATTTAAAAAGTTAAAGTTTTCGAAACGTAGTGATTTATTTGCAAAAGCTTTCCAGTTACCCACCTGCATTCGAACAGCCGAACACCAAATGTGCATTGCCCAACACGGGTACCTCTGGCGGACTGGGTATATTCTTGGTCATGCGATATTCACGCGAGCTGCGCCGCCAGTACTCGTACAAGGCTGCAATCACCACCACACCAATCAATGAGGTCCACAAGGCGCCCAAGCCACCGCTGGCCGATGCCTGTGTAATGGCCTCTTGCACTGTCTCTGTGGCAGCCGACATTTTCTGTTTTCACTTTGCACAATTATCCTTTTGCACTGTTAATCCCAATGTGTTATATGGAATTCCTTATCCCGATATAACTGTGTACCACTGCTGTCTCTTGTCTTCTCAAACAATTTTTGCCGTTCCGAAGCACGGCTAACACTGTACTGAATGGAACAAGGGACCTACATGCAATTTTATGGTTTCGAAATGAAATAGTAATTTTCCAATTTACAAAATGTTAATCAATTCATTGAGTCGATTTTAATTAGGAAGACAGTTTTTCGAAATGGATTTGCATTTATAATACGAAGACAGACAAAGGGGGATAGTATTTCTAAGCATATAAACTTTAACTTTTGTTCTTGTGCTTATAAACTTAATTATATAGGAATACTTATGTACATAAGTATATATATATATACATATTGTGACAAAAAAGCACCCGGAAGCTGTAATTAAATTCCCCGGGAAGAAATTGTCTGAAGTTTTGTATTTCTAACCAAATTTCGTGTGCGGTATCGTTGCGAATGTTGAAAAGGCTTACGGTGGTTCAGTTTTATCAAAAACACAAGCCTACAAGCGGTGCAAAACCTTCAAAGACGGTCGAGTGATCGTTGAAGACAAGCCTCATTCTAGACGACCCTCGACGACTTCTTCAACTGACGAAAATTTAAAAAAGTGAATGATATGGTCTTTGCTCGAAATGGAAATTTTTTTCCTTATTCGTTACTAGTTCGCAGCATCGGCAGATGATTTTATAGGACATACCCATTTTGGACGCATGTTCTCCAAATGGCCAATACCCTGTTATGGTAGCAGTTAGTCTATTGATCCGTTTCCTGAACCTATTTAATAAGTCGTTGGTTCTTTTCTTGTCTTATATTGGCCATATCTGTTTAGTTGCATGTTGTCATATATTTTTCCATCTGTTATGTGCAAATTGTTGAAATTGTATATTGAGCTCTCTCCTAATGGATCCTAGCAGGCTTGGTATTAATACTGCCTCGAATTGGTTTAGGTAAGTTCCTGCCTTTGCCAACTTGTTTGCTTTTTCGTTACCGAAAATATTCCTGTGGCTGGAAACGCAGATCTAGTCTAAATGGAGCTTGTCTTCTTGTGAGCTCAGTGTCTTCTTGCCGCTAAGCATTATGCCGGAATTACTCATGGGCAACGACAAGGCCAGAAGAGCAGCCTATATGTAATTCTCGTAGTTATTCAATAGAGCTTCGCAGGCCTTCTCTCTCTCCACTTGGGAGATGCTAGCCGAGTTTGACGGAGTAGACGGATAGAGAGAGAAATGTCCAGATCACAATATACTCCCGTCCTTTTTGGACTCGTCGGTATGGACTGAGATAGTATCTTCCTCCTCTATTATTATACCTCTTCTTCATTTTCATCTAGAGGGTATCGAAGTATCCATTGAAATCTAGCATTGGGAGAATGTAGTCTGATTAATTAACGTTTACACTGAGTTGTCTTAGGATATCACTATGACCATGGTTCTTCTGATTCCAATTCTTAATTCTTTTATTTTTATTGCAGAATATAGGTGTCTACAGGTAGTTGATGTAGGATCACGTTAGGTGCGTCAATCGGACATAACTTGAAATCACCAGTAACACTTTCACATGCTGTTCTTTGTATTCCATTTAATTTTCTGATATGGTGAGGGTGATAAATTAAATATTGATAAGCAACAAAAATATTTTTCTTTTAATTTACAATTTCCGGGTACTTATTTGTCGCCATGTATAAAACATATGATCCAAAATGCGAAATGCAAACTAGTGCAAGTTCGTGCAGTATACGCTAATTCACTACACTGGCCGCTTTAAAACTGTATGGCAGGGCAAACTCATATAATCATTTGAACCCCTTTCACTAACCCTGAAAGAACCGGGAAACTGATATTAAGGAACTCTACTTTAGCTCTGTCTAGACAAAGTCCACTCCCATTATCGTAGAAAAAAGTTAGTAAAGAGAAGCTCGTAGATAGCTGTGAATGAGTAATCAAACCCTCTTTTCAAGCAATTATTCATGATTTCCCAAATGAGAGATCAAACAATTTCAGATTTTTTTCAAGAAGGTTGAGAGGCTCACTTGCATTTAAAAAATATCAATATGCAAGATGCGATAGGTAATTTAAATGATCCTAAAATCAATGAGTAATCTAAGCCACTATTCAGCAGTTTATTCTAATGTCTAAATAAAGAAATAATTCATGGTTCAAAGGTAATTTCAAGAAGGTTAAAGAATCCTCTACCATCGCAGAAGAAAATCGATATACCAGAAGTGACAAACAATATTCAATGAATAATCTGATCCTCCGATCCTAGTTTCTTCTACTTCCTATGGAGTAAACTGAAACATATCCATGCGTTTCAAATAGAGATGAAGAACCTTCTATGTCCAATTTATAAGTGGATACAACAAAATTCAGGGATATAAATGATATTTTTAAACCCGAAGCTTTGACTACGAATTGAAGGGATTTTAAATAGAATGATCGGTAATCATTAATGAACCATTTTGCCCTAACACTTAAACGAGACTTAGGTTTTACGTCCGTAAAATAACATTAAAACTCACAGAGAGCTTTCGACCGAAGCATGTCCAGATAGAAGCAAGGTATTACGAACTATCCGGTTTTAGTTAAATCAGTTCTGAGTAGACTTAGCAAAAACAAAGCGTATTTCTTGAATTATAGCATAATTACATTGCGTGTACTCCAAATATTGGAACTCTTAACATTCAGAGAATTCAGAAATTATATTCGCACTTTGCAAAGTTTTTCAGTGTCAAAGAGCTTCTTGTCGGTCCCAGTAAATGACTTCATAAAACAAAAACAATTATGAAAAACTTAAATTCCTGAATTGTGCAACTGTTTATTTTGTTGGTTTTATTATTGTATTAATTTACATGGCTAAAGGCGATGACAAGCGAGTTTCAAAACCCCACCAACGTGTTCTTTGCACTTTGGAGCCGACCTTGCATTTTAGTGCAACACCCTGTCATATTCTGCGTTTAAACATATATACATAAATGTGTTTACTTTAGACATGGGTATTTAACACTAATATTGGGTCGTTCACTAAGGAATTTTCTTTTCATTAATGCGATTTAAAAACCATTTTTTATTGCGTAAAAATTTTTTGGAAATTATATTTTCTCCATTTTGATGCAAAACTTTTGGTCTTGTGGATCTTGTTCGTTCTCGCATAATTTCTTATCCTTGCAGCCAAAAAACTGGTTCCCCTTTTTCTGACACTCTGATTTAAGTTAAAGGTTCTCTCATCCCAAAATATTTGCAGAGACCGCAACAATTAATAGTCCGAAGGTGTCTAGTCTGGAGAATATGGGGAGTGTGTTAGCACATCTGACTCAAGCTGGAAAAGCTTTTGGCGAGTCACCAAACTTGTATGAGGTTTCGCATTATGCTGGTGGAACAGTACACCTTATCTGTTGATCGATTCTGCCCTCTTCCGTTGATATTGCATCACTCAAAATTTGTTCGGGCAATCCAAATTTTAAAATCCATCACCCACATAACTTTATTCTGCTGACTAACGACGATAATCAAAGCGGTTTGAGCTGGTTCAACCTTTTAAGACCATGATCTCTTGTGCTTTATAAGCTTCGAAATTATTCCTAGACTTTCATTTGCTTGACAAATTTAATCTTTCAGCAATTTTTTTAGTTGTTATTCGTCAAACTACGTCTGCTTCAAGCTGCTTTGTGGTACATTCTCAAGATAAAAATTGCCGGAACAATTTTGCAATCTAATTTTGGCATTACTTAGTGAACGACCCACTATATACTTTCGGAAATAGTATTTCATTGAAGAATCCATAATACGTACGTGATAGAAATCATATACATAGGTATACTTGTATTTGGCTGTCCCCGATTGAATCCCATTAAGCGAGCATTTACTTTGAGATACATAATACTTAATTTTATATTGCATGATTCGTGGGCAACTTTTTCGAGCATTTCGGCCAATAGCCCGAATTTCTTCGGAAATGTTGTCTTCCAAAGCTGGAATAGTTGCTGGCTTATTTCTGTAGACTTTAGACTTTACGTAGCCCCACAAAAAATAGTCTAAAGCGTTAAATCGCATGATCTTGGTGGCCAACTTACGGGTCCATTTCTTGAGATGAATTGTTGTCCGAAGTTTTCCCTCAGGCCATAGAATCGCGAGCTGTGTGGCATGTAGCGCCATCTTGTTGAAACCACATGTCACCAAGTTCAGTCCTTCCAAATTTTTGGCAACAAAAAAGTTTGTTAGCATCGAACGATAGCGATCGCCATTCACCGTAACGTTGCGTCCAACAGCATCTTTGAAAAAATACGGTCCAATGATTCCACCAGTCCGTAACACCAAACAGTGCATTTTTCATGCATGGGCAGTTCTTGAACGGCTTCTGGTTGCTCTTCACCCTTCAAATGCGGCAATTTTGCTTATTTACGTCCATTCAACCAGAAATGAGCCTCATCGCTGAACATAACACGCGCGCGAAACACATTTCGAACCGAACACTGATTTTGGTAATAAAATTCAATGATTTGCAAGCGTTGCTCGTTAGTAAGTCTATTCATGATGAAATGTCAAAGCATACTGAGCATCTTTCTCTTTGACACCATGTCTGAAATCCCACGTGATCTGTCAAATACTAATGCATGAAAATCCTAAGTCAAAAAAATCACCCGTTATATGTACTTTCGGAAATAGTATTTCATTGAAGAATTCATAATACGTACGTGATAGAAATCATATAGGTATACTTGTATTTGGCTTTCGCCGATTGAATATTATTAAGCGAGCATTTACTTTGAGATACATAATACTCGTACTTTATTTTTATTGCATGATTCGTATAAAATGTATAATTCAAGCTTTCTTATGCATCTCAATGATCTACCGACTTAAGCAGCTGCCGTGAACAAACTGGTTGACAGATTGCGCTCATATTTGGCGTAGTAATTAAGGACAATTCTACCCAAGTAGCATTTTTTTTAAATTTTGATGTTGAATGAGGTTCTTAAGAATTTTTAGGCTTGAAGAGATTGTAAAAGTCTATTGATTGCCGTAAAGGTTTATAGATTCGTTTCAAGAAGATTTGGGCTTACACTGCCAGCTAGTACTTGTAATTCAGTTCTAGATATGTATTGATAAGGGTCTAAGTTTCGATATAGCCGATAATCCGAAACAAATGATAGTCCGATGGTGTAAGGTCAGGGCTATATGGTGGATGCATCAAAACTTCCCAGCCAAGCTCTCCCAGTTTTTGCCGAGTCATCAAAGATGTGTGTGGTCTAGCGTTGTCCTGATGAAAAACGAAGCCTTTTTTGTTGATCAGTTCTGGCTGTTTTTTTTCGATTGCTTGCTTCAATCTCATCAGTTTATGACAGTAAACAATACAGCTGGGCAGCTCATAGTGAATGATTCCTTTCCAATCCCACCGAACACTCAGCATAATCTTTCGAGACGCCAATCCTCGCTTTGCGACCATTTGTTGAGCTTCATCACGCTTGGACCATGATCTTTTTCTCACATTATTATCGTATTTGATCCACTTTTCGTCTCCTGTTACCTTTCGCTTCTGAAATGATTCGATATCATTACGTTTCAACAAAGAATCTCAGATGTTAATTCGGTCCATTAAACTTTTCACAAACAATTCATTGAGATCAAAGATCAAGCTTCTTTTGTAGGCAGCCTTTTTTAAATGGTTCAAATCCGTTTGATAAATGTTAAGTTTTCAAAATATATCTGATTTTTCCAACCGTCTATTTTAAAGGTGTTCTACTGTATGTGCGGACGAAAGCAGCGTAATATATTCAAAAATTATATACGAGTACACATTGCCCTCTAATTTGTCATTAGAGGTCATTCATTTGTAGAAATTATTTTGGGACTTTCCTATTTAGGAACCAAGTTAATTTATGCAAAATAATTGAGTGCAATTTCGTAATATTCTAAAAAAATGCAAAGCAGACGAAATTCGAGAAACACTTTCGAATTCGGAACAATGTTTTTGGGAAAATTTTTGAATTGGGCAATGTGACCGATTGCTTTGATTTGAAAGGTTTAAGTGGCGCGCATAATACAAACTCGCTTCCAAGTGTTTACTCAGCACGAAGAACATGTTGTTTTTGTTATTTTTTCTATAACTTTTGTTTTTGAAGTACTTAACTAATGTGCCACGCAAGAAAGTGACGTCTTAAATAAACTAAATTCACGCATTATTGAATGGGAACACTAGCAGCAGAGCGCCTGAATGCTGGACCGACGTGCAGTGCTCGCCTACAAGTGCCCACACACACGCTCATACTAGCGCTCGGGATTAGAACACGTGGAATGCGAAAGCAGGATATGTGCTGCTAAATGAAGCATTGCACAGATTGAGGATACTTCCTGTGCAGCACGCGCAAGTGAAGCATGTCCTTAGACAGGAACGCGCGCGCCTGTACAACTAGTGTCCCGGCAATACTTGAATTAGCGGACGGCATACACTTGTGATCCTCACCGAGAAGGGCCGCACGGGCGCTGCCAAATCAAAACAAACCTACCAAGGAGTGAATGCTAGCGAAGATCATAGGCAAAAAATCAGAATAATAAATTGCAGCACTTAACGAAACGAAATTGAAAACTTAAACGACTTGGTATGGAGTTCAGTTCACAAAAACAACAACAACACAAAGCGTTCTGCTCGGTCTTTGCTATAGCAAAGGTCGCCTGACATAAAAGTGAAAACAATGCACATTTCAAAGACAATAAATAAATAAAAGCACACAAAATACATACATATAGACATACATATATACATATATAAATACTATATATATATTATATATAAGGCCATAAATAATATATTAAACACGACGACTTGTTCATCATTTATAAATACAACACAAATGAAATTGAGAGCAATATCCTTCCGGCTCCCAGCCAAGGTACGTCTACCTTTGACAGTGAACGCTCGAACAGGATATGCGCGATCGCGCATAAAAACGTCAAGAACAAGTGTTATCCGCTCTCAGCGCACACAATCGAAACGTTAAATGCATTCATACGCCGCAAAATTCAACAAAGCCCCTGCACAATGACAGGAGTAAGGCAAAGAAATATGAAAAAGCAAAAAATATACACAAAACTGGCATGAAAAGCGAAAACCAATAGGGGCAGTCCAGTCACTGTCAGCCGCGCAGAAAAGCCAAAAAATTCCCTACAATACACTAGACGGTGCATAAATTTATTTTTGTTTTAAATTTTTACTTTTTAAATTTTCTTTTTTGTTTTTGCTCCGCCAGCATTCATGCGCACTTGCGATCACACCGGAAGTGGGTGATTTTTTCTTCCTCGCAATTTCATTGCTCACTCGCACATATAGTATGTACATATGTAAAGGATATAGTTTTACTTGCGATCGCTGTTGTTGTTTTGCTCTTCACAATTGCTTTTGTTGCGCGCTGATTTCTTGCGCTTCCTTGCTTTTCATTTACCTTTTACTTCACTTATTGTTATTATAATTTTTTTGTGGTTAAATAGAAGTACATGGTTCGGTTCGGTTTGGCTGATTGACTACTTTTTTTTGTGAGTTTGTGTCTTAAGAGCTCCTTTTGTGCCATTTATGGTACATTGACTGCAGGATTATCAAAAAAGATATTTGCATATGCCATGTGTAAATATAGAAACCGAACAGTTTTGAAGGCGTTTCCAGGGGTATAGGACCGGACTTTTAGATTTGAATATTCAAATTGAAAATTTCTCTGTTAGAATTATACAAGGTGTGTTCCAAAGCTTGAATCTAGCGCTCCCTGGTAGAATCTGTTATCTTTATCGATTGTCCAGTGAGAATTTCATGACATTTCATAGATTGGAAGTGAAGTTATTGCGTTTTAAGTGTCAGTATGTTTGTGTTATCGGTGCGAAAATGAGCTTCGAACAAAGAGCCAACATTAAATTTTGTTTTAAAATTGGTAAAACTTTTACCGAAACGTTTCAATTGATGAAACAAGTTTATGGCGATGATTGCCTATCCCGTAGCAGAGTGCACGAGTGGTTTCAACGTTTTCAAAGTGGTCGTGAGGACATAAATGACGATCAACATGTGGGCCAATCAAAATCCGTGATCACCGGAAATTCCATCGAAACTGTGCGTGAATTCATCAAAAATCAGCCGAAATCATCATTGAAATTCATGGAAATGGAATTGAACATCTCCAAAACATCGATTTATCGCATTTTGACCGAACATTTGGGCTTACGAAAGGTGTGTGCACGGTTTGTTCCGCACAAATTGACTGACGACCAAAAATTGCTCAGAATCCAACATTCGAAGGACGATTATTTGACCAAAAATCACATTTTAACCATTAACCACTCCCCGTATTCACCTGATATGGCACCGTGCGACTTCTTCCTTTTCGGAAAAATGCATTTGCCCATGAAAGGAAAGCGTTATGCAGACGTAGAGGCCATTCAAAAGGCTTGCACCGGCATACTGGCGGCCATACCGGCCAACGAGCTAAAACACTCGTTCGACATGCTTTTGGACCGTGCAAAAAGCTGTATTGAAGCAGAAGGAGACTATTTTGAATAAAATAAATTGATTTTGCCGAAAAAAACCATTTGTTCTGCTTTTTTAAGTCCTATTTACTTTGGAACGCATCTAGTAGAGTATGACTATTTTTTTTTTTTGTTTTTAGTAGAGGGAAGCGTCGAAAGCCGAAGTTGGGAACTTTGATCTGCTACACCTAACCTACTACCAACTTAAGTCTCTCCCACAAACGGACTGACTCCTATTCTGTTGTAACTATCTTAATTTAGTCACGTTGGAAGTTGCCGCTTCGCGAACAAATTATCACTTGTCCGAAGGCTGGCACATAAACGCAGTAAAATTTTCCAACTTTAAACTAACTGTTAAGAAACCGAGAAACCACGTCAAAGTCTGAAGCCTGCTTAATATTTGAGTCAGTTGGCAATCCAGGTCCCCATGTTGTCTAGTTATCTACGTATGAATGTCAGGTATAAGTCTGTGGGTCCACCGACGTTTGGTTAAGGTTTGCCACCGTTGCTGTCATATAATTATGCTCTTCTTTTTCTCCTCTCTTTTTTTGATTTCTGTAATTGGCGCTGATAGCTCATATAAGCTCGTGAATTCGTCTCTCTGGATGTCTATGGGCGGCATACTAGCAAGTAGTCCAGCTGTTTCGCTGAAGATATTTCGGAAAGCACTTGTTATTCTTATTGCTGTGAGTCTAAGCATCGCATTTATTGGTCTATCATACATTTTTACGTCTATTGACAGTATCCATACTGGAGCAGCTTATAGTATTACTGAGCCCATCGCTTTTGCGATTAGAAGTCGACGGTCGGACCGCACACAGCCTCTATTTTCCATCATTCTTGATAAGGCATTGTAAATCTTATTTGCTTTATTTGATGTGTATACATAGTACACCTTGAATTTTAGTTTGCAGTCCAATATTGCTCCTAAATATCTCAATGTGGCTGTGAAGCAATCGCACACTTTCCTATAGTGCTAGCCACTTCACTAGATTAGCCGTAACATATATTCGACCGAGGTGTTTCAAACTCAGTCTGTCAAAAGTTGAGCGATAGAGATGGAAGTGCTGAGTAGATTCCACCTCGTTTTTTTTCATGCAGCTTTGGCAAGATGCATCCGAGAAGATATTTAGCCATATAGCATGTGAGCAAGTATTTCAGAGAATCTCATACGTTCTTACCTCAGCCAGAAGGATCTCGCAGTCGCTTTTTTTTGGGTGATCAAAGCTTGCCGAGACCACGGAAGGTCCTTAGATCCAGAGCTAGAATACAAGAGAACAACAGAGTACCAACTCGATCTCAAGCTTATAAAATTGGGATAGGAATATTCTCTCTAGCAAGGAATTTCATATCTTGTTACTTCTTCAATCTACTCTAATCTAGAAAATAATTCGCGCTGCAAATCTGAATAGAAAAGAGTGTACAGCTGCTGTCATACCTCAATGATATTGATATCATTGGTCTCAGCAACCACGTTATTAGTTCTGCTTTCTTCAGACTGGATAAGCGAAGCGATGCAAATGAGTTTGGTACTGAGCGAGGGCAAAATGAAATATCTCCTTGTCATCAACAAGCAGTCGTCGCACTAACGACTTTGCGCCCACGTCACTGTTGAGTGTCATAACTTCGAAGACGTAGATAATTTCGACTATCTTGGAGCCAGTCTTAACACCAACAACATGGTCAGCCTCGAAATCAGCGCAGAATAATTCATGTTAACAGATGCTACTTTGGACTGAGTTGGCGATTGAGAAGTAAAGTCAATTCTCGACGAATAAAAACCAAATTCTACAAGTCCTTTATTAACCCCGTCCTGCTTTATGACGCATACGCATGAAAACATCGGATGAGTCGGCCTTAAGAGGTTTCGAGAGAAAGGTTCTGCGAAAGATTTATGGTCATTTGCGCGTTGACCACGGCGAATATCGCATTCGATGGAACGATGAGCTGTACGAGATACGAGTATATGACGACATTGACATAGTTCAGCGAATTAAAAGACATCAGCTACTCTGGCTGAATTATGTTGTCCGAATGTACCAAAAAACACTCCAGCTCTGAGAGTATTCGACGCAGTGCCCGCCGAGGGAAGGACAGGAAAAGGAAGACCTCCATTCCGTTCGAAAGGCCAATTGGAATCTCCAATTGCTGCCAAAAAGCGAACAGGAAGAATGACTGGCGCGCTGTTGTAAACGCGGCTATAACCGCGTAAGTTTTGCATGAACAATAAAAAGGTTTTCTATACAAGAATTTGATTTGGATCGATCAGTTTGGATGCCAGCACTATCCTATATTGGTCCGATATTGGCGGTTCCGATAAATGATGGGCTTTTTCATGGCGTGAAAAGTTTTAGACCGATATCTCGAAAAGTGAAAGGAATAGTTGGTGTATTTACAGATATACAGACAGACAGATCGGCGGCCCTGGATAAATCAACTCAGCTGGTTCATATAGTTATACAGTGCCATAAGCGAACAGTGCCAGGGCCAGCCTTTCTGGGATCCTCTCTTTTTCGATGATACACATTTCGCCTCAAAATTAATATATCGCCTCAACTATATATAAAAACAACTCGTAAAGTAAGTGGGTGATGAGAATTTAGTGGTAGATCATGTCAATAGTGTTTTACACTGGGAATACTGGAAGGAATTTTTCGCACGGTATTTGTATATACCTTGAAATCATCTGATTTTCTCAACAACAATTAAGGTTCACCCGCTTTTGCTGTTTAATGAAGTCTATTGAGTCCGTCCGTTAATATACAAATCTGGTACGTATATACGTATGGTAAACGAAAACTTCACAGGTATATACATACATAAATATGAATACATTGGGGGCGTATAACACTTCATTAGTTTTATCGAAATCCTTTTGCTTACATTTTCCGTTTGTTTGCCAAGTTTATGCATAATTAACGGTGCTGAGCCCATATTCAATTTGGGAATTAGCATATGTCATTAAATGTTCTCACACATACATATGTATATGTAATATTTGTACAATTGTTATTAATTCTCACTTTGGTATGTGTTAGGCGGTCCCATTCACCCTCAAGTAACCTTGAAGTAAATCGATACAAAATGACTCGGTCAAATGTTAACTATTTGGAAGTGCAATTAATTACTTTCTATTAAATAATACTATTCTTTCAAGTTAATTATAACGTCTAGACCAATATAACTAATATGCATAGAAATCATTCAACATGCCTTTTAACTTGCCTCGTTTTGAAACAGAGCATGCAAACCTTGTGCAAATTCAAAAATTCTGATTAAGCCTAAAGACTACATATATTTTCGTAGTTTACTGACCAAAAATTCATTATTTACATAACCTCACAATTTTTATATATAACAAAAAAAAAACGCAAAATTCACTGTGTTACACATAAAAATTTAATATGGGCCTTTTCAACTGTATTATTTAAACAGTCTTCTAGGTGATGTAGAGCAAAAATACATTTATAAATAGTTATAGAAATACAGTTAAAAATAAATACAAATATGTTTTTAATTAACTAGCTTTTCGTTTGCCGACACAAGCATTATTCAAGTTACAGCTATGCTGTTTTCCAAGCGCATACATAAGTATGCACATTTCTTTATGTATAGTGCGCTACAAATTCAATGCCATTAATATTTAACTAGCTGTCTTTTACTATATGCATTATCTATATCCCATTATCTTGTGCCATTTTCTTAGTAAGCGCGCTTTACGTATTATATTGTGACGTTCAATGCAATTATTTGTATTCCGCCAGCAGTTACACTAACATAATTCGTCTTTTTTATCAACAATATTATTTTTGCTTTTTTTTTTGCTTAGAACATTTTTTTCTTAACTGCCGTATAACGTTCCATGTAAACTTCGTAACCCTCTAAATCAGTAAACTGTTTGGAATTGAACAGATTGCCATCAACAGACAGATTGCAGATTTTTGATTCCTTTAATATGCGTGGCGTGAATGCGTTAGCTTGTAGGCAATTCTCTTCGAGACGCAAAACTTTTAGTTTCGGACATGTTGCAATCTCTTCGGATAGTGTTGAAATTTGATTTTGATTTAAATTCAGCTCAGTCATGTAAAGTGTGCCAACTTCAGCAGGTACAATTGTGATTTTATTGCGTGACAAATCCAATACATCGAGATGTTTGAGACCACACAACATGGTGGGGAATTCCTTAATTTGATTATTGGTCAGATTAACAGTTTTCAAATTATTGCAGTTCGATAGTGTTTTTGGTATTTTCGTAAGGTAATTGTTCATCACCAATAGCACCTCCAGTTTCGTTAATTCGCCTATAACATCTGGCAGTTCAATAAGTTTATTCCCACTGAGGTTCAAATGTTTGACCAGTGTGAAATGACCCAACTCATCCGGTAAACGCTCAAAGCGATTTTCGGAAAGATCTGCAGTTAATTAGAGATAAGTTAGACTCAAACAAAATACAGTAAGGTTAACTATGTATGCACTTACCAAGTGTTTTAAGGACATTTGGATAATTTTTCAATTGCGGTGGAAATTCTTGCAAGCGCTGTAGTGAAATCTTTAATATGCCCGTTTTCTGCGCTGTTTCCAGGTGTTGACGCACTTGTTTGTTACCCATTATGCCTAGCGGTTAAATATTCCGACACAAAACTTATTAGCAGTTTAAACAATTGATTAGTAAAAAAGAAAATTACACTCCGACGATGTTTTTGCTTCTAATTGATGAGTGAAATTTTTTGTTTTGCGCTCTGCAAACAGCTGTTGCTGACATTTCTGCGCAGCGGCTGCGACGGCAGCATTGTAGCCACTCCAAAGGAAATTTAGCGGATTCATAGATGGCTTATTTGTTTTCTGCTTTATAAACGAAATTAAATACATATATAATTTAAAGTAATGTTTTATAAAAATATTCCATAAAACACTTGCGGTGTTTGTTTTATTGTAATGCATGTTGGCGCTTGCACATTCAAATGATAGATGTCGCTGTAGGCAATCCGTACGGCAACGCAATTCTTGAACAGCTGTTTACAGGTGAAAGCTCTTGTTCTTTCTTCCGAAATTTTAGCAAAGTGTTGGCATTTTATTGTTACTTTTATAATTTTTGCGTCAAAACAAATTTGAAAAAAATATTTTCAGTGTGTTTATAAATTGAAATGATACACAGCCTATTTATAGTAAACAACAGCGGGTGAGTTATATCGAAATCAATTTGAGTTTCTTTTCCAAATTTCGTTGTAATTAGTTTGCTGTAGCCGAATGAGTTTTCACTTTGCTACCAGCTGTTTACTTTCTACTGAAAGTAATTATAGCATTCGTCGCTTTTCCTTAAATACAAATTTCTTGTTTTACTTTAGCGATGTTTTTCTTGAAAAACATTGGCGTTCAGTTGTTTCCCGTTCAGTGTGCGATTACTTCCTGGATGCACAACGTAATGCCCCATTGGTAAGTACAAATAATCCTAATTTATTAAAGTATGACCTGATTGCTTATCTTCTTATGTAGGATGTTCCGCCCGTGATTGCCACACCTCACTACTACCTCATCACAGTGCAACGCAATGGCATATCGCTTGTGGCTGCCTGTAAGCAGGAAGTGCCACCATTATTCGTTATTGAATTCCTACACCGTGTGATGGACACATTTCAGGATTACTTTGGTGATTGTTCTGAGTCAATTATTAAAGAAAACTATGTAGTCGTGTATGAGCTGCTCGATGAAATGTTGGATAATGGTTTCCCACTTTCAACGGAGAGCAATATACTTAAAGAGCTTATTAAGCCACCAAATATTTTGCGCACCATCGCAAATACAGTTACAGGAAAAAGCAAGTAAGTCACAAATAAGTAAATGTGAACAGATTACTCACTATTATTTGCAGCGTTAGCACTACTTTACCCTCTGGCCAGCTATCGGCTATACCGTGGCGTCGTAGTGGTGTACGTTATAATAATAACGAAGCTTATTTTGATGTTATTGAAGAGGTCGATGCCATTATTGATAAGTCTGGCTCAACAGTATTTGCTGAAATACAGGGTTATGTATGTACATTTTTGACATACTCGTATGTATATTTATGTTAACTATAATAAATCCGTTGAAAATTTTACAGATTGACTGCTGCTGCAAGCTGTCGGGTATGCCTGATCTCACGCTCTCCTTTATGAATCCTCGCCTCTTTGATGATGTCTCATTCCATCCATGCGTACGCTTCAAGCGTTGGGAGTCCGAACGTTTACTCTCCTTCATTCCGCCAGATGGCAATTTTCGTCTAATGTCTTATCACATTAGTTCCCAATCGGTAGTGGCAATACCTGTTTACATAAGACATAACTTCTCCATAAAAACTGGCGAACAAGGACGCCTAGATTTGACTGTCGGTCCACGTACCACACTCGGTCGTACGGTGGACAAAGTGAAATTAGAGATTACAATGCCTAAGTGTGTTTTGAATTGCATTTTAACACCAAATCAAGGCAAATACACGTTCGACTCGGTTACTAAGACATTATCGTGGGAGGTGGGCCGCATTGATGTCTCTAAATTGCCAAATATTAGGGGCACTGTAAGTCTAAGCATTGAAATTGTGACAGAGTTGCATTTATACCACATTTTCTTTTATTTAGGTATCAATTACACCCGGCAGCACGAATATCGATGCGAATCCCTCTATTAATGTGCAATTTTCAATTTCACAACTGGCTGTTTCTGGCCTGAAGGTCAATCGTTTGGATATGTATGGCGAGAAGTATAAGCCATTCAAAGGTGTCAAGTACATTACTAAGGCGGGCAAATTTCAAGTGCGCATGTAAGGCGCTCAAAACATTTGCACTTCTCGCCTATTATACATCTAATTAGTGAATTTAACGCATATGATTTTAAACTTATAATTTTTTTAGCATATGAAAGTATTTCTGTTTGTTATACAGTTATGATTCCAATACTCTTTTTTCGGAGTTGCATGTACACATGAATCTAAAGACTTCAAAGAATAAAAATTTACAGTTATTATTCTATAACACATCCTCATTTTCAGATATGCTCAGATGTTTTAACAATTGATATTTGTGTTATGAAAAAAATAAGTTAATTAAAAATAAAAAAAAAAACTACGCTCCCCCCAGGACTAAGAGGTTGACCATGAACCAATTGAGCGGTCGTCAATCATGCGTACTATTTCGAAGCAACAATTCAAAACATAAGAAATAAACAAGGTATTCCGCAGGATGGTGTCCTCTACCCGCTATTATTTAACTTCTACATCTCGAAACTCCCACAACCACCAGAGGGAGTTTGTATCCCCTCGTACGCTGATATTGCACGATTGTCGAGCAATGAAATCGATGGCATGTGTTCAAACGTAATCTTCGCTGCACGAAGCCTAACACATCAATCATCCACGGCGACAATATTCTTAAACTGAAAGAAGGAGTATAGACTTGAGCTTAATATTGCGTCAAGATTCCGACTGTCAATATGTATCCCTAAGCCTTTAGGGGTGACTTTCGACAGCTTGTGCTCCTACACTCCTCGACCGCGATTATTGCCAAAGTACAGAGCCGCAACAAAATCTTCAAGTCGCTAGCCGGCAGCATATTGGGAAAAGACAAAGAAACATTGTTGGCAACTTACAAGCCAGTCGGCTGGCCAGCCCATATCAACGTAGTCGCCTGGATACAGTGAAACGCAGACGAGAAAGCCTCAGACTTGTCAGAACACTGCACCCCGAACTACGACAGGATGCCTCTTGATGTCTCATAACAAACACCTGCATAGTGAGGCCCCATTGCTACCAGTTAGAGAGTTCCTGCTGGGGTGCTTTCGCAGAAATCATTCCTGCAGTCACCTGCTTGGAGCGAAATCGCCTCCTAGGAGCATCATAAGGTCATTCCTCAACTACCTCGACGAAATCAAGTAATACGCCGACCAGACTTTGGACGCAACTAACTTTCGACAAACACTCACCGCCATTCACAGAGGGGCCATTAACACGTTCACCAACTTTCTGTCAGTGAATGGCGTACTCGGAGTCCAACAGACGAAGAGCTCGAGTTGGCGCGAGAAACGGGAGTGACCCTTCCTTACGCAGCTTCGTTCTGGATACTGTAGCAGGTTAAACTCCTACTTATCTAGCATAGACCCCGACATATCAAACCTATGTATGTCCAGCGATCAATGAGTCTCCGCATGACATTAGCCAACTCTTTGCATGCCCTACTAACCTTACTCATCTGACACCTTTCTCCCTTTAGCACGTTTCTTGGCCCTACCGTTGGATGATGTCGGCGACAACTTAACCCTTTTCATCGCAAAGGGGATTAGGTACGCGTTACAACGATAATAACAACAACCCGTAAATAATCTGTTCCCAAGAAAAGAGTGGATAAGAATTTTTATCCTGTCAAGGACTGTCAAATCGGCATCGTTCCTCGAAATAATTTCAGGAATGTTCTCTGCCGCTGCAGCAACAACAAAAAAACCGCAAATAATAATCAAGTTGATGCTGAAAGAGACAGTTACAAAAAGAAAAGAAAAGGAAGAAGAAGAAAAAATTCGAGTGTCAAGAAAAACTGCTGGAGTCGTGTTGTTTTTGTTGTTGTAATGGTAGTGAAAACCTACCAAAAATTTTTTAGGAACGCTGCGCAGTTATCAGCTCTGGATGGGATAGAAATTTATGTTTGTCCTGGTTCCGAAAGCCGTGGAAACGAACTCCTTCATCCATTTTTGGCTACGCTCATCAAAAAGAAGATCTGGGAAAACAGTAAATTAAACCCCATTCTTGATCAGGGTAAAGTAAAGATCACTTTCTAGTATTTAATGAGTTTTCTTCTTACGAAAAAAAATCTTAAAAAAAAAATCTTTAAAAAAAAAAAATCAAAACTTCCGTTGGATGTACCCAGTACTGTATAAACTCAGGCACATAAAGTTTCATGCCAGTACATACAAACATATATGTATATAGTACATATAAATGGGAGACACATGAAGCATGAGCCATGCATCACCCCACCTCCGTCGCTTGATGTATTTGCTGCTGTTGTTGCTATGCCTGTCTACGCTGTAACCCACTGTTTGTTGAACCAAAGCAAATCAATAGGAATTTGTGAGTTGTTAAAATGCAAAACTTGATTTTACGCGCAGACAAATCTACACAAAAACACACATACATATGTATATGCATACATACATACATACAAAGCCATTTGCAACGAAGCAGCGGAGGCACACATTAAAGTATAAAGTTAGCGGGTTACTGCAACTGCATTTGAGTTAGCAACAAGTTGCAGTGTTGGTGGCGGCCGCTGCTGCGTCTCTTTATGGATAGTTGTTGCACTGCTTGGCAGTGGCAACATTTTTGCATTTTAAAACTCTTCGCCGTTGAGGCTTTGTCGCAATAGACATCGTTGATCGCTGCAGCGCGTGCAGCACTTGGATGCTGCGAGAAACCTGTTTCTGGCCATAAGTGGCAAAGACCATTTTAGTTTACTTTATTTTATTTTATTTCCTTTTATTTTATTTAAATATTAAAATGTATTTTTAATGACCTTTTTGTCCAATGGAATATTGCATGAAAATGGAAAATTTTTAATTTCTTATTACTTTTGTGTTTTAGAATAAAATATTGTGCTATTTCACTGTGATTTGAAATCCATTGCATCATTAACTCCGCTGGAATCGAAATTGTTATTTTTTTGGTTTTTTAACTAATTTATTATTATCATTTGGAGCATTTGCTTCCACAGGACAGTTTTACTGGTGTGCAGGGTAGAGCATTTCTTGAAAAAACAAATTTTGGATTGAAATTCAAAATTTAACTTTTCGTTTTCGGAACTGAAAATTGAAAATTTAATTGTTTAATCCAAACATTTGATGAAAAAATACCTGAAAAATGTATATTTTACTTAAGGGGTCAGCGGGGTAATCCTTTTTCAAAATTATTATTTTTTTTTGCATTTTCTGTTCCCTTAGAATTAATGTAGAAACCCACTTTATCATTGGACGGTTTCGAAAAAAGCAAAAAATAAAAATACCGCTAGCTATGGTCCCTACTATATTCATAATTTTTTATAATTTATTGACATTGTTATAACAAAATTTATGTAAAAATAAAATATGGAAAAGTTAAAAAAAAACGTTAATTACTTTTTATTTATCAACATTTTTTCATGATTCTAGTGGAGACGATAATCATTTACGCGCTTTTTAAGAATAAATTGGGTTTTTGTGTTTCAGATGATTCAAACATGCGAAATCGTGTCCGCCAGTGAAACAACGCATCTCATTCACCCAGACATTTCTCTGACAAACGTCATCAAAAAATTCTGAAAGAAAATTTTTATATACTCCATGATATACCTCATGATATTTGAACGGAGTTCTATTGTAGAGTAAAAATTTCTATGAAAAAAATATCAAAAAAACAGGCAGATTTCCCTACTGACCACTTAAAAAATTGGATTAACAAACATTTTTTTTTTTCAAATCAAAAGATGGAATGAAAAGGAATAAATTTACGAATATCTAACAGAAAAAACTATAATTAAGAGATCGTCTCAGTGTGAAATTTTGTAGCATTATCGTATACAGTATACACTGTAAGAAACATGCTCTTAAATTTTGAAATCGAAATTCAAATTACTACGGTCGCTACAGCGCTTCTTGTAGAAAGTGGGCAGAGTAGGAAACGTTACAACTCCAATTTTTAGAGGAGTTTTTCTCAGAATGGTGGTTTTCAATTTGGTTTCGTTTCTTTCAAAGGAAGATTTTTGAAGATATCTAGTTCCAATTTGGAGCGAAACATTGTTAATGTGATCTGCTATCACTCTATGGAAGCTTTTATTTTTTTTTTGAAATCTTCCTATTTATCGAAAAAAAAAAAATACCAAAAATCTCGTGTTTGAACAGAGTGTGAATCAGTACGAATTTACTGAATTCGAATGTATGGTATTTTATAACTTTGTCAGAATCGTGCCAAAGCGTAAAAAATACTACTTTTTGCAAAACGTGCTTAAAGCTGACGGTGTGAAGTGATTAGCAAGTCAAAATAGTGCAAAAAAAAAAATTTTTGTGACTAAAGCGGTATATTATCTATTTATATACACTAGGGCGGGTCGATTTTTTCTCAATAAAATCGCGTTAGCGAGAAATGTTCTACCGATTCACTCTCAAAAACTATGCCGAAAACCGGTTTCGAGTTTTAGATCAATAGTGGCTTTGGTAAAAATGGTCAAAAAGATCCGTAGAACGAAATATTTCAATCTCATTGTGGCAAAAGCCGGGAAATAGAGGAGGAATGAACAAGATAATTCCACCTTCCTCCATACAGCTTTAATAAAGAACATCCGACAGAATATTTATCTGCATCTACTACTAAAGAGGGTCCAGACAGAACATCTATAATTAAGGCGTTACTGACCTGGCTAAAAGCCAGCAGTTAGTGGCCTAAAACATTCCTGAACTATTTTCGGTGAATGATGCTGACAATGACTGTCAAATTGGCCAGATACAAATTCGGGTCTCATCCGGTTACTTAAACCCGACGACTACCATGGGAACAGGTTCACTCTGTGACATAAGGATCACGCAGTGCACAAGTTTTAGATATTAATCAGCGCAAGCTGAGCTTCACTGAAGGTTGAAGAAAGGTCCAATATAAGATCGGAAGAAAGGGGCATCGGAAAAGCCGATTAACTGCCGTTCGGAAGTCCTTTTTATACCCTGAACAGGGTATATTAAGTTTGTCACTAAGTTTGTAACACCCAGAAGGAAGCGTCGGAGATCCTATAAAGTATTATATAAATGATCAGTATGTTGAGCTGAGTCGATTTAGCAATGTCCGTCTGTCTGTATATATACGATACCGTTTTGAAATTTTGCAAACGTCATTTTCTCTTCAAGAAGCTGCTCATTTGTCGGAACTGCCGATATCGGATCACTATAACATATAGCTGTCATACAAACGAACGATGGCAATCAAGTTCTTGTATGGAAAACTTTTGCATTAGACAAGATATATTCACTAAATTTGGTATAGCTTATTTTCTAATGCAACAATGTAATCTTCGAAAAAATTGTTCAGATCGGCGTACTATAGCATATAGCTGCCATACAAACTGAACGATCGGAAAAAGTTCTTGTATGGAAAACTTTCGCATTTGACGTGGTATCTTCACGAAATTTGACATGGATTACTGCTTAAGGTAATAATATAATCTCCGAAAAAATTGTTCAGATCGGATTACTATAGCGTATAGCTTCCATACAATTGAAACATAGTTACTAAAAGAAATGCACCTGCGAAGGGTATATTAGCTTCGGTGGAGCTGAAGTTAACGTTTTTTCTTGTTTTTTCTATAAAATTTTCAAAAATATTATCTTATTTCTATTTATTTTCACTGGAATGCTCAACTAACCCTTACAAGGAAATATTGAAAAGTGGCAATTTTAAATATAATCACTTTAAGTAGGGCTCGCAAAAAAAGCTTGTAGAGGCTAAAGTTATAACTCAGTTATCTTATTCGCAAATTTTGGCTTCATGTCGAATGATAAATTATGCAACTTCAAATATATGCCTCTAAAAATTATTTTCCCAGAAGGATTAAAAACCTTCTTGTAAGATTAGAAACATTCCTAAAGGTTTAAAATATGCCCGATCGAAGCCTTTCACAAGTATGCAGCTAATGAGTTTCAGCGTTAGTATTCTGTTGTCAACTTAAAATAAATTCTATTTTATTAAAATATTGGTGTGAAATGGTAGGTGAGAGTCAACTTCTGAATAACTTTCTGAATAACTGTTCAGCAACTCACTTGTTTATTAACTATCGACACATGCCTGAAACAATCTTAAAACATGTAAGAGCAGTATGGAAACTAACACTAATAACGTCACTATTGCAAAATAATCTATAACTCAATACTATATGCATGAAATTATTCAAATAATATACTATGTACTCACCTTTAGCCCGACTCCAGCTGATCTTTCCTTGCTATAAACATAAAAATATTCCTAATTATTATTTAATTACAGCCGTTAAATTAAAAGATAAATAATTGATATGTTTGTACAAGTATATTTACTTTATCAACAGCTTTTTTTATCTTTAAATTACAGTGCAAGCGTGCCCACTTTTCCATTTATCTCAGCAAAGCGCCATTATTTCACATGATTTGCATATTTTTTGCTCAACAGATTACTTAACTCTTTTTCCATTTGAATTCTACATTATAAATGTTCTTAACGTCATGACTTGGACTTTGCTTTGTTGTTGAATTGCCTATGGAAAAAAAATCAAAACAAAACGAACGAAAGCAAAACAATAGACTTAAGCAACGAACTCATATCGCGCTAGCAACATAAACTTAACCGTCAACCATCCATGAGTAATATGATCGTATGTGTGTATTTAATCGCACGTGTACATTTTTATTTAATTACTGCTTGAGCGGACAGACCGTTTTGTCAGTTTACACCGCGATTTGTGACGTGTTTGTCCAACAACACTTTGCTTGAATGAACGAATGAATCAGTTCACAACTATTTCCGGTGCAAAAGTGAGTGCGATACCCAAAAAAAAGTTATTTTCAAAGTTCACAAAGTAATTGTTATTGCCAAAATTGAATGCTTTATTATGTTTTATTCAACACCATGCTGCTTTGCGGTTGAAATCGGGGAAATTGGCTTGAAAGAGACATTCGATTACACTTGTTTGAGGTTAATTAAAGCGGTTTTTGCACGAGATAAGCACTCTTCTTCACTCTGACTAATTTGAATTCTGTTGAAATTTATAACTGATGACGAGTCTTTTTTAATTTTTTTTTCAGAGTGAAATTCGGTAATGTAAGGGATATCCCCTTCACAGGTGCATTTCCTTTAGTAACTATGTGTTTAGTTTGTATGGAAGCTATATGCTATAGTAATCCTATCTGAACAATTTTTCCGTAGATTATATTATTGTCTTAAGCAGAAATCCATGTCAAATTTTGTGAAGATATATCGTCAAATGAGGAAGTTTCCCATACAAGAACTTGATTCCGATCGTTCACTTTGTATGGCAGCTATATGCTATAATAAGCCGATCTGAAAAATTTCTTCGGAGATTACATTGTTGCCATAGAAAATAATCTATACCAAATTTCGTGAATATATCTTGTCAAACGCGAAAGTTTTCCATACAAGAACTTGATTCCCATCATTCAGTTTGTATGACAGCTATATGTTATAATGGTCCGATATCGGCAGTTCCTGCAAGTGAGCAGGTTATTGAAGAGAAAATGACGTTTGCAAAATTTCAAAACGATATCTTAAAAACTGAGGGACTAGTTCGTATATATATTGACAGACAAACAGACAGTCAGAGGGACATGGCTAAATAAACTCAGCTCAGCATACTGATATGTAAATATATACTTAATAGGATCTCCCACGCTTCCTTCTGGGTGTTACAAACTTCGTGGCAAACTTGATATAGTCTATTCAGGGTATAAAAAGTTGTTTAAGGAGCTATAGCAGTGCAACCCATGAAAAATTAGGCGATTTTCGTGAATTTTTTTTGAAAGAAAATACTCTATTTATGTTTCAAAGTTCTTTGGACATAATAAGCTTTAGCTTTCAGCTATATTTTAAGATTTTTATTTTATAAAAATATTGAAAAATAACGGAGTTATGTGCTGCCTTCAGATATGCCAAAAAAAACTTCTCTAACTGCTCACATGATGCCGTCCGAATGAGTAGCTGAATCAAAAAAAAATCAAACAAGTTATTAAAGTTAAATGTATTTCCTATATAATGACCTACTATTTTGAAAATAATTGAAAATTAACAAAATGGCTTAGTTCTGAAAGTGTCGGTTTTTTTAACGCGTTTAAAGGTTCAACTATCGATCTACATATACACAGATCTACAAACGGTCGCTCTGTAAACTCTGCCATTCAAAAACTATTCAAGTTACGACCTTGCCGATTTCTCAAGATATTTTTGAAAATATAAACTATGGAAAAAGCAAAAAAATCGATTTGATTTTTTGAAAGTGTCACACTTGCAT
The DNA here is from genome assembly GCF_023373825.1 of Bactrocera dorsalis. NCBI lineage: Eukaryota > Metazoa > Arthropoda > Insecta > Diptera > Tephritidae > Bactrocera > Bactrocera dorsalis. The sequence continues at coordinate 46,946,457 of NC_064306.1, forward strand.
AACAAAAATTCGCTTTTTTTCATATATTTAAAGTTTAGACCCTTAAGAACATATTCTCCAAAGGATTTTAAAAAATTAAAATTATTTTAAGAGCTACAGTTACTTTAGTGACGCAGTACCTAGCCCGGTAGGTAGGTAGACTCACTTTTTTAAACGCGTTTTTCTCGAAACTACTTTTATCCACACGGTACCGGCATTATCTCAAGTTCTATACAACTGATTTACTTGAAATTTTGTGTGAACCTTCTTTATATAATCATTTATCCTTTCTCTAAAAATTAAAGAATTTCAAAAAAAGCGTAAAAAATGATTTTTATTTTCAGGCAGTCGCCAATTTTTAAAAAAAAAATTCGTGTTCCCTGAAATAGGGACTATAACAGCATCCCTACTGGTTAAGAATTTCTTTTGATTTTTTTCAGACCACCAGGAGAGTCAAGATCAATGTCACCAGAATGCGCCATTTTTTTTACAGCTGTCTCTAACCCCACCCCCTCTAATTATTTAGTTTTTAATTTTCAGTATTCTTAAGATATCAATGGATTGTAAAAATATTTTTGGTTTTTTTTAAATAAAATTCAAAAAACTGCCCAAAATTTTATTTCTAGACTAGAATACCCCCTTAAACAAAAATCCGCTTAAAATTTCAACTAAAATGAGTCCCAACGACAACCGGCTCTAGCCGTTTTGAATGTCGTGTTACTAAAAAATCTACTACTATGAGCAAAAAGTAGCAAGACTTTGTTCATAATTTTCCAAATTCTTCATTTATTATTCATCTATCTATGTCCTTCCTTTCAAAGCAATCGCCTTTGGAACTAACACACTTGCGCCCACGTTTTCTTCAGCTTCGGCTCACCTTTGCCTCAATATCCGTCCGTTTGATAGTCTGTTTCCGGGTCGTAAGCATAGATGCTAGACTCTTCTCTTCCTTGGACGGAGAATGTGCAAGGCTAAGTCAAGTATATCGAAGATGAGGTTGAAAAACGAGTATTCAAAAATCTAGAACTATTTTTGGGAATAAAAAGAAAGGAGGCGATCTATTTAACAGGCTTAACACGCAAGTGCTCGACGAACATTTAAAGGATCTTATGGAAGGACTCACTGCCAAAGTGTCCAACTGGTTTTCAAATGTGATTGAGGCGTTTTAGGTACGGACAACGCCTCAATTACATTACAAAACCAGTTGAATTTACTCACCAAAGAAAATATGTCAACTGCGGAGAAGTTACTTGCCTATAACCGCGCCAATTGTGCAGTAGCCATATTATGTAACCATCAACGTTCAGTATCAAAAGAACATGACAAATCAATGGAAAACTTGAAAGAGAATATACTTCAGAAACGCGAGATGACTGAGGAAGCCGAGTCGGACTGTCATGATCTTAAAAAAACAGCCAAACGTGGATCTGTAAAAGAACGCGTTATGGCTGACAAAAGGGCAAAGAAGTTGGAACGATTAAAAGAGCAGCTAAAGAAATTATAATTTCAAGAGACCGATAGGGATGAGAACAAGACAATTGCATTTGGCACCTCTAAGTTGAACTATTTAATCCACCTATTACTGTCCCATAGGTACCGAATATGTGGACCAGTACGTACAGTTGACTTTTGACAAAAAAGAGTTATACAATTGTTTTTCAGATAGAAACCTTTCCGAAGGGAGTATTTCGTGTATCTAAAATGGTTTGAATCGGGTCAATACTTCCTTGTTCTCTCCTATCTTTCCCATTACGATTTTATATGCATCCTTTCTTACATCAACTTTTATGTTTACTAACCTGTGGTTTTAATATCTTATAACTGTTCTTTATGTACATGGAATTTTATTCATTTATTTTTAATTAATTTTACAGATGTTCATCTCCGTATTTTATTTACTCAACTCAAAATCATCCCAGAAAAAACCGCACGGTCGATAATAATTAGCAAAAATCATCAGCTTACTCAAGTGAGTACTCATTTAATTAATACACATTAAATGTTCTGAACTAATAGCAATGTTGCTGACGGCTAATAAGTGCAAGCTTATATGCATATATAGGATGTAAGAATATACAAAGTACATTCCAAAGTAAACAGGACTTTAAAAAACAAAAACAGAACAAATAGCTTTTTCGGCAAAATTAATTTATTTTATTCAAAATAGTCTCCTTCTGCTTCAATACAGCTTTTTGCGCTTTCCAAAAACATATCGAACGAGTGTCTTAGCTCGTGGCCGGTATGGCCGCCAGTATGCCGGTGCCAGCCTTTTGAAAGGCCTCTACGTCTGCATAACGCTTTTTTTTCATGGGTAAATGCATTTTTCTCAAAAAGAAGAAGTCGCACGGTGCCATATCAGGTGAATACGGGGAGTGGTTAATGTTTAAAATGTGATTTTTGGTCAAATAATCGGTCACAAGCATTCTGGATTCTGAGCAATTTTTGGTCGTCAATCAATTTGAGCAGAACAAACCGTGTACACACCTTTCGTAAGCCCAAATGTTCAGTCGAAATGCGATAAATCGATGTTTTGTAGATGTTCAATTCCATTTCCATGAATTTCAATGATGACTTCGGCTGATTTTCGATGAATTCACGAACAGTTTTGAAGGAATTTCCGGTGATCACGGAGTTTGATTGGCCCACATGTTGATCACCATTTATGTCCTCACGACCACTTTGAAAACGTTGAAACCACTCGTGCAGGGGGCGCTAGATTCAAAAAGTCCTGTTTACTTTGGAACTCTCTTTGTATAGCTATTATACAAGTATATGAACCGCTGGCAAGCGACGAAAGTTGTACGGCACGCGATGCACGCAACGGTTGTCAGCTTAGCCCACGTAAATGTGTGCAAACGCAACGCTGCTCAGTCAGCTGACATAAGCAGTCAGCAGCGATACCGCTAAGTCGGTAGGCAAATGATAGACAAATGACAAGTCAGTGCTTTTATAGTCAACTATTGATAAAGAAAAAAATAATAATCAACAAATTAATCGTGACTTCAGTGACTGACATTGATAAATGTCTCAAGCAGCAATTACTTGGGCACGCTCTCTCTCTCTTTTCTTCTCTCGTTCGCTCGATTAGCAAGATCATCAACAGCTCTACTCAATTTGTCAGCGGTCGAGCTTCTTCCATTAACCGCAATTAGTTATAATATATGCGTTAATGTCAATAATTTTTAATTGCGCTCACCGGCGAACACAGCGCGCAGCATGCAACATTTAACCACAAACCAATTTTTTTTTCCAACGCGATAATGGCAAGTAGAAAAATGCATTTCAAAATGCCGCTTTGCATTTATCAGCCGTGGAGATTTCAACTTTAACATTGACCTCAATCACGACACTGTCTGCAGCTCAATGCAATGATAAATCTAAATGCAATTTAGCACGGCTTGTGCATTCTCATTGCCAATGGCTGCGCTAAGTGACAGTGATGCTCAACAGCAGCCAAAAGGCGCCGACAGGGTGCACTGATCGGTCAACAATGTTTTGGCTTATGGCATTTTTAAAGCTCCCAGTAGGAAATATTATCAATTGAAAAATAGAACTGGCGTGCGGGAGCACAATGTTATTTTGAGGACTTTTTTCTTGGCGTAGACACCGCTTATGTGGTTATAGTCGAGTTTACAACAGCGTTTTAATCGTCTTTCCTCTTCGCTGTTTGGTGGCAATTGCCAGGTGGTGATCTTCTTTCTCTTCCTCTGCCTCCCGCGGCGAGTATTGCGTCGAATACTTTCAGAGCTGGAGTGTTTTCATCCATTCGGACGACATGACCTAGCCTATGTGGTCCGCTGTCTTTTAATTCACTGAACTATGTCATTGTCGTCGTTGTATTTCGAGGCTAACATTTTTGTTGGTGTTAATACTAGTTCCGAGATAGACCAAATTTTCGACGACTTTGAAGTTATGACTGCCCACAGTGACGTGAGGGCCAAGTCGCGAGTGCGATGACTGTTTGTTTGATGACAGGAGATATTTCTTCTATCCTTCGTTCACTACCCTACCCACTTCGTTCACTACCCTACCCATTTGCTTCATTTCCTTATCCAGTCTGGAGAAAGCAGAAATAACAGCGCGGTTGTTGAGGCCAATGATACCACTATCATCGGCGTATGCCAGCTGCTGTACACTCTTATAGAAGATTGTTATTTCTCTATTCAGAACTGCAGCGCGATTTATTTTCTCCAGGAGTAGATTGAAAAAGCCACACAATAGGGAGTCGCTTTGTCTGAAACCTCGGTTGATATCGAACGGCTCGAAAAAGTTTTTCCCGATCCTGACGGTGCTTTTGGTATTGCTCAACGTCAGTTTACACAGCTGTATTGGTTTTGCGGGGATATCAAATTTAGACATGGCGGCATAAAAGCAGCTCTTTTTCATCAACATGATCGAACTGGTTGGTGGCTTTTCGATCCGGAGATAGCTTTATGAATTTTTTTATGCTGGAATCTAGTACTACAGATAACTATATTTCGGGCCCCGGCGAAGTCGATCAGTCTCAACCCATTTGGGGATGTTTCCTCGTAGTGGGTGAATTTACCGACTGTTGTGCCAAAGATACCTACTTTACCCACTCTGGCGTTAAATTCGCGAAGCACGATTTTGATATCGTGACAGGGGCAGTTCTCATAGGTGCGCTCCAAGGGCTCATAGAAGACATCTTTGGTAACATCGTCCTTCTCCTCCGTCGAGGCGTGGGCGCAGATTAGCGATATGTTGAAGAACTTCTCTTTGATGCAGATTGTGGCTAGACGTGTATCCACCGGCCACCATGCGACGGAGTCTCTCCCAAAACGAATCCCACAACAAATTTGCTCTCCTTTATATGGTCACTACAGTAAATACCACAAGGACCGATTCGACTCAGCCCTCTTGGAGGGCGGTGATATCAGCCTTCAATCTAACGAGGACATCAACCAGCTGGGCAGCGGCACTTTCCCATTTAAGCGACCGGGAATTCTAGATGCATGCCCTCAATTCGTAGTCCTTATTTCGTTTGTCATGGTCGTCATCAAAGTGGGGGTTTCTCTTCCGAGGCTGTTGATAATTTTTCATTGATAGTGTTTATTACGTGGCGGGTCCTAAACCCAGCGCACAACCCTATGTAGAAGATGTTTCGCCTTTAAACGGATGTTCTTAGGCTACCCAGAGGATACTTGGTCAAAGACCGGAAGTCGTGAGCTGCTTGAGCCATATGTAAAATAATCGTTTCTGGCCACTCCCAAGTGAATGGCGATCAGAGAACTTTCCTCACTTGCGTGAACTTCTACACATGACTCCATCCTCCAGCGAATGTAACAATTTAGTAAACCCTAAGGAAGGAGAAGAATTTATTTAGAACTTCTTGGTATACTGATCACTTTCCATTTGGGTCGATACATGCCACAGAAACTCCAATCCACTGCATTGCTGCGGGTATAAGCAATGTACGGCGGTATGCCAGTATGCGAATGCGCTGATACACAGTAAGCCCAGTGGCTACGCGCCCAGCTACTAGTTTTATCCATGCCACAGCGAATAGAACAATAAATACGAGTATATACGAATGTATGTATATGTATATGCATGTGTATAGCAAGTAATATAACTCAGCTTAAGAAGACACGAATGCGCATTTGTAGAAAGCTTGCTATGAAAGATGAATTTTCACCAAAGCGATTCGCTGCTCGGCGCTCAGCAGGCAAAAACGCTTAAGATTAATGCGAATATAATCGCTGGAGTATTGTGTTGGCCAACTAAAGCGCGAGTCAAGTTAGTAGTGAAGTCAGCGGTGAAGCAAAATATTTTATATGTTCATATGTTTTATTTGTATTTATTATTCCATGCTGCGCCTTTAGTTGGCGCCCCACAATGAAAGCGCGCACCAAAGACTCTACTTTTTCAATAGACCGCACATTTTCTTCGCACAGAATTTCTAGAATACAATTTTCATGCTTATTATATGACCGAACATGCCGCAACGAATCGTGAGAAAACTATATTTTCCTTGTAGCAACTGGCTTTTCAAGCACCAATACAGGTATACATGCATGAATACATGTGAATACTTGTTTACTTGCATATGTACTAGTATGTTTGTTTGTAGATATAATAGGTACTCTGGAACACTTGAAAATTTGGGTTGGGCATAAAGAAAAAACTCCACTTCAGCCGCCTTCACTTTATATTTACTGCCCGTAATAAAAGGGGTTTAAGTGGCCTATTTGAGTGTGTATGAGTGTGTATTTGAACGCTGGTGTAAGTTGGTTTAGCTTTATGAGCCGCATATGTGGGTGTTCATGTTGCGCAGGCGCAACCACAATCGTAGGCGCGTACATTACAGAAAAGAAAACAAGAAAATACGTCAACTTCGGTGGCTTCGAAAATGTAATACCCTTCGCAGGTGCATTTATTATGACATTAAAGAGTATTAAAATTTATTTATTTTGATTTTAAATGAACAGTTTATATGACAGTTATATGCTATAGTGATCCGAACTGAACAATCTGTTGGGAAATTGTAGCGTGGTCTCTGAAATTAACCGTTGCCGAATTTCATGAAGATATCTTGTCAAATAAAAGAGTTTTCCGTACAAAAATTTATTTTGATCGGTCAGTTTGTATGACAGCTACATGCCATAATGCTCCGATACTAACTGTTCTGATACACGATCAGCTTCTTCAAAACTCAGGACTAGTTCGCTGATCATTTATACTTATATTGGATAGTCGAAAAAGTCTTTTCGTATCAAATGGTTTTGAACCAAGGCTTTTGAAAAAAGGTTGGCTTACAAAAGGAACCTCGATGTTTAGGATGACATGAATTGTCTGTGAAAAATTTAATGGACCGAATTAACATCTGCGATTCTTTGCTGAAACGAAATGAAATCGAACCATTTCTGAAGCGAATGGTAACAGGAGACGAAAAATGGATCAAATACGACAATAATGTGCGAAAAAGATCATGGTCCAAGCGTGGTGAAGCTCAACAAATGGTCGCAAAACCAGGATTGACGCCTCGAAAGGTTATGCTGAGTGTTTGGTGGGATTGGAAAGGAATCATCCACTATGAGCTGCTCCAGCCTGGTCGAACGATTGATTCTACATTTTACTGTCAACAACTGATGAGTTTGAAGCAAACAAGCGAAAAAAATTACCAGAACGGATCAACAGAAAGGACTTAGTCTTCCATCAGATCAACGCTAGACCACACACATCTTTGATGACTCGGCAAAAATTGTGAGAGCTTGGCTGGGAAGTTTTGATGTACCCACCATATAGACCTGAGCTTGCACCAACGGACCACCATTTGTTTCGGTCAATGCAGAACTTCCTTAATAGAGTGAAGTTGGCTTCAAGAGAAGCCTATGAAAATTAGTTGTGGCAGTTTTTCGCCGAGAAACCAGAAAAATTGTACACCGATGAAATTATATCCCTAGCGAAAAAATGCCAAAAAGTGGTCGACCGAAATGGTACATATTGGCTTCATTAAACTTCATTATAAATATAAAAAAATTAAGTTAAAATTTGATTAGAAATACGAAAAAACTTTTTCGACTAACCAATATATGAGTTACCTTTCTTCTTGAAAAAGAGGTATATTCAGGGTATAAAAGCTATGGCAGCGCGTTGGCGTTGGGCAATAAAGGTGAACTGCCGGCACTCAACATGTGATCAGTGATCATTACAATGGTGCGAGCAGACATAAAATAGGCTATGAAAAATCGAAGAATCACATTAAAGTAGAGAGTCGAAGAAAAAGTGGGTGCGTTCACTTCATTTCGAACTTAAGCGGCATATATATGTTTGAGTGTAACACTTATGTGAACATGTGTGTGCGTGAAAGCAAGTATCATTATATAGAATTCTATATGTAGAATGAGACTAGAGAAACTCTCGCCGCCACACAAGCATTGCACTTCTTGACTTCTCTACTTCAGTGCATACTTCTTCGGCATACATTCTACCTCTACATAACACACACAAACACACACTCACAACTACAAAGTACGGCATGCCAGTGGACTGTGGTGTGGCACATCAAAGTTCGATTTTTATAGTTTCAAGTTGAATGCACTACGCGCGCACCCGAGTTGCGAGTTCTCATCTTTTGCTGTCTCGCGCATAGCCAAAGCATTATCTATTTTATAGCCGTGGCCAGGTTTGGCTTTGTTAGCTTTGTGCGCTTTGTTTGGACGCTAAGTTGTGGGGCTGAGCCGCAAAAGATGCACAGCGCTGGTGCCACATGAGCTTGCTGCTGCTGCTGCAGGCTGCTGAGGCTGCAAAGTTGCGGTGTTGCAGTGTTTGGTGCTGTCGGCCAACAACGCCGCGCAGCAAACCAGTCAGACGGCTTTTTTTATACCAACACACACTCATTGCTGCACGTTTGCATAGGCACACCCATACAGCCAAATATTTAACATTCTAGTGTTGTAGTTTTTGTTGCTTTTTTATTGTGTGTTCACTTAACAGCTTCGCCTTTATATTTCATGCCTATAAAATATGGTCGAAAGCCGCATATGCCCAGAAGATACATATACACACACACACACATTTAAGCATTATACAGTAACCCATACTATATATTAGATATATGCTTTTATATAGAAGTATATGCTTTTACTTAAGTGTTTGTGTCGCCAAAAAGTGCAGCAAAAAAGTGTGTGCCTCTTTTGGCCTAACTGCCGTTGCTATTGCTGTCATCCAAGCGCTTACAGCCACCAAACATACGTACATACATACACAAAATTTGTGAGTGTATATGTGTGTTTGTGTGTGCCTGCCTTTCCTTTTTCGCTTTTTTTCGCGCGCGGTCACAACTTATCGGCAGAATTTTAAGTAAACTGCAAGTGACTTGCATGTCTGCATTTTGCTACGCGCCCGCTCGCTCTTAGCCTCTTTACCTCTTTGCCACTTTTCCACTTTTTATGCAGTTTCTACCAGTTATCTTTATTATTATTAGCTTCCTATGCTTTTCTCCTTTTTTTCTTTCTTTGCTAATTTGTAATTTCGCCTCGCCGCATATTATTACCGCAGAATTCACTTTTATGGCGCTTGAAGCTCGGCTAACAAACTAATATTAACTGCAAGCGAATATTATTATTATGTAAATGTGAAATGCGATTTTTCTGCTTTTAATTACTTTACAAAAATAATTAAAAATCTTGTGTTCAGCAAATTATTCTGTAATATATTTAGTGCAGCGTCATTTATAAAAAATAAAAAACTTTAATTTTTTCCTTACCGAATTTAAATTTATTTGTTAAATCACGGCAAGAATGGGGAAATCATGCAATTTAATTATTCATCTTCTTCAGTTAGCATGTTGGAAATATGCTTTACAATACGGCAATTGTATCAGTAGCTTTTTTGTACGCAGTATAATCTCATGAACGGGATAGTTTATATAGACAACACCGACGTTTTCTTTCTATAGTAGCCTTTATGGTTTCACCATATCAGCGTTAATACTAAACTGTACTTCTTTCCAACCAATATTAAAAAGTACAGTCTGTCAAGAAAGAGCGTGGTCGGAATAATTAATAAAAAAAAAAAACATTTTATGAAACCTTGATATTTATATATACATTGTACATATTACAAACAACGATGATTTGATCTATAATATGTCCAGTCACCACCGGCGTCGATAATTGCCTCGCATCTCCGACGCATGCTTTCTACTAATTTGACGGCGTATTCTAGTGGCAAGGATCTCCAGATCCGACAAAAATATAAGACAACTGCTTCAAAGTGTATGTGCGTCTTCCACGAAGCTTCTGTTTAATATATGCCCACACATTTTCAATAGGCCAATGTAACAATGTAACGATGCCAGATTGCGTTTTCCACTGAGTACAGAGCTTGCTGCGGTGTTTGGGATCGTTGTCTCACTCACCAAACTCACCTTTCCTTTCCTTAAAAAATTGATTATTTTCTCCAATTCAGGCACGAAAAAGTTAAAGTTATTAGTCACGACTGTTATAGTGTCCCCCATTCACTGCAGCATTATGGCTTAATTTTTGAAGAATTTTGGCATAAACCAAAGATGTCCGCTGTCCCTAGAGTACCACAAATAGTGAATTTTTGCGGTTGAAACGATGTCTTAACAATGATTGGATTCAACAAGCTCGGAAACCAAGATTCTTCCGCAAAATATTCCGTAAAGTGTATGAGCACAACTTAAATTGCTGCATGCGATGGTGGCGGGGTCTTCTTCAATACACTGCTGCAGAGCAGCAATAGAGTCGTTGATGCGCAATATACGGGTCTCTATCCACTAGTGTAACGTTGGGGCGCAACCGCTATATGGTTGCTTGAATTATCGACTCTGCTAAGCGATTATATCGAACCAACCTAATATACATAGTATAGAAAAGTGTTTAGAGAGATAGCTTCGAATTTTCTTTCTGGGCTTTTTATTGCCTTTCACAAAAATTTTTTATACCCTGAACAGGATATATTAAGTTTGTCACGAAGTTTGTAATACTCAGAACGAACCGTCAGAGACCATATAAAGTATATACATACATATAAACGATCAGTATGTTGAGCTGAGTCGATTTAGCCATGTCCGTCTGTCTGTCTGTCTGTATACTTATATATGAACTAGTCCCTCAGTTTTTAAGATATTGTTTTGAAATTTTGTAAACGTCATTTTCTCTTCAAGAGGTTGCTCATTTGTCGGAACTGCCGATATCGGACCACTGTAAAATATAGCTGTCATATAAACTGAACGATCGGAATCGAGTTCTTGTATGGAAAACTTTCACATTTGACAATGTATCTTCACAAAATTTGGTATAGATTATTTTCTAGGGCAAAAATGTAATCTCCGCAGAAATTGTTCAGATCGGCTTACTATAGCATATAGCTGCCATACAAACTGAACGATCGGAATCTAGTGCTGGTATGGAAAACTTTTGCATTTGACGTGGTATCTTCACGAAATTTGACATGGATTACTGCTTAAGGTAATAATATAATCTCCGAAAAAATTGTTCAGATCGGATTACTATAGCGTATAACTTCAATACAAACTGAACTCATAGTTACTAAAGAACCCGAAGTTAACCTTTTTTCTTGTTTTAAATTAAAAACCTTTCTTCAAAGGTACTCAAGCAAATTAAGTGCTGTTTCAGTATAAACTTTAATACGTTCCGTTTATTATTATTTTTTTTTTTTGGATACAGAAAATATTAAATACCAAAAACTGTTCAATTCGATTAAAGCAAGGTTAACATCTCAATGCAATTTCAAGCCTAAATTCCCCTTTATTAAAGTTCATATTTCAAAATTTAAGTTGCCATAACTACGCCTCCTTTGCAGTTTACTGTCGTTTTGTTGGCGCCTCTGTAGTCGTTGCCGCCACCAACACACGCACACACGCTGCCATGTACGCAGCCAGCAACTGCCAAGTAAAGTACGAGAGCAAGTTCGTTGCTTAAGTCTTTTGTAGGCAGCAACACACGAAAGCCAAAAAACTCGCATAGCTTTTGACGCATATTTAGTCCTTTCGCAGCAAAAATAAAGGTCAAGCAAATAAGAATAAAGTAATAATGAAAGGGTTCCATACTCAACGATGCAGTAAAAGTAAAAAATATCACATTTTTAATTAAATGTTAACGCCAGTCTCGTCATAATGGCGCATGAGTAGCAGCAGCCGACTTGAGTACAGTGTGAGAAACACAACAACAACAGAAACCAACCGACAGTCATCAGCACTAAACTAAGTTGACTAATGAAGTATACTGCTGCCAGAGCAGCCACAGCATAAGTAATATCAGCGAAGGAGTAACGGCGGCAGCAGTTGGGGCAGTTGCGGTGTAGCAGTTGCAGCAGTGACGGTTGCAGTGGAGGCTGGCTTGTGAAGTGCGCGCCAACTAAAACTCGTTGAGCATTGTGAATTATTGAGTTTTAAAGGCGTTTAATTAATTCCAATTCTAACAGCAGCTCAAGCAGTCAGCAGCATCAGCGGTGTAGTGGCAGCAGCCACAGACTACACCGGCGACAGCTAAGTAAGCAACTAGCGAGAGTCAGTCACACAGTTAGCAGTAAGATTGGTAGCAGTTGAAACAAGTTAACACCAAAGTATATGCTACAAAATAAAAAAAAACAACAACAACAGCAGTTAGCAAGTGTTCATACAATCACACACACGCATACATAAACATATAAAAGCAACGAAATCCGTAATGTTGGTAGCCATCAGACAGCCGTTGGTTTCGTAGTTGGAGTTGGAGTAGCCGGAACAGCAGCAGTAAAACAGCAAAACTAGCAACAGCAACATTGCCACTGTCACTGCCACTGTGACTCCGCTGCGCTGTGCTTATTGCGCTTATTATGCTTCTTGTATTCACCACACATACACACACACCACTTTTTATTTCAACGTTTTAATTTTTATCTTTTCATTCTACACCTTTTTTTGGTGTCTACAATACATTTTCAATTCCGCTTTGTTTTCGCTTTTCGGTTTCGTGCTGCTTTAACTCGAGAGCCATCAAGTAATTTATTTATTTTTTAACACGATTTTCGATTTTCAGTTCAGTTTTTTTCCAATACCAATACACCAAATATAAAATATTGTATGCGTTTCGTTGTCTATACACATACGTACATATTCATACGAAATTCTATATGGCAGCTGTATTCGTGTATATTTTTTAGTTTATTGGCTGCTGAAGGTCCACAGGTTAAACCGTGCTTATTGCTTCAACAGCGCGTTTGAATTTGGAAAGGAATTGCGCGGTACATATGAAATTTTTTTGGATATTTGTATGCTTATACTTAAAAAGTAAACAAAAAAAACAGCTAATAGTTTATTTCGTTCTTAAAATAATGTATAAATATGTAAAATAAAAAATATATAAGGTAGTCGAAAAAGTCTTTTCGTATTTCTAATTAAATTTGAACTATTTTATATTTATAATGAACTTTAATGAACCAAGTATGCACCATTTTGGTGGACCACTTTTTGCCATTTTTCCGCTAGCGACATTATTCCGTCAGTGCACAACTTTTCTGGTTTCTCGTCGGAAAACTGCTACAAGTAATTTTCACAGGCTTCTCTTGAAGCCACCATTACTCCATTAAGGGAGTTCTGCATTGACCGAAACAAATGGTAGTCCGATGGTGCAAAGTCAGGGCTATATGGTGGATGCATAAAATTTTCCCAGGCAAGCTCTTCCAGTTTTTGCCGAGCCATCAAAGATGTGTGTGGTCTAGTTTTCCCTTTCTGTTGATCAGTTCTGGCCGTTATTTTTCTATTGCTTGCTTCAATACCATAATTTCTTGACAGTAAAGTGTAGAATCAATTGTTCGACCATGCTGAAGCAGCTCATAGTGGATAATTCCTTTCCAATCTCACCAAACACTCAGCATAACCTTTGGAGACGTCATGTAAGATGTAAGAAACTAAAAACCTGCAAAAATTTTGTTCACAGAAAGGTTAAATGCTATTTATGACTATAATATCCCTCTGAATGACCTCAATAGCAATATTAATTCACATTATGCTTTTTTTAATAATTAAAAATCCCATATATTCTCATTGCAAAGAACGAACTAATATACGAGGTATGACAATTAAGTAATGAAACTGACGCAATAAAATCTGTATATTTGAAAATTATTCCACAACTCTGCCATCCCCTTCAAAGTCCCCTTGGGCAGCTATACAGCGATTTTAGCGCGTTTTCCATGCTTCGTAACATTTCTGGAACGCTTCGACTGGGATGTCCGTGAGTACCCAGGTCACCGCCGCCTGGATGTCCGTAATCGACTCAAAATGGGTTTTTTGACCACCGATTTTGTTTTAGGAAACAAAAAAAATTCACAGGATGACATGTCGGACGAATAAGGCGGCTGTTGCAACACGGCGATCCCTTTAGAGACCAAATACTGAAACATGCTGAGGGCGGTGTGGCACGGCGCGTTGTCGTGATGAAGGATCCAGTTACGAGCGATGCCTGGGCGCACCCTGTTGACTCGTTTTCGCAATCTTTCGAGTACTTGGCAATAGTAGACTTGATTCACAGTTTTCCCCGGTGGAACGAATTCTATGTGGACGATTCCACGGCTATCAAAAAGACAATAATCATCGTTTTCACCTTCGATTTGCTCATGCGAACTTTTTTCAGGCGGGGGCGCGTCTTCCACGCTTTCACGTAAACACTTTGTGCCAACACCTGGGCACGACTAAGAGCACTATCACCATACTCTCTTACAATTTTAGAGTACGTTTCCGAAGCTGTTTCACCCCATCTGGCGCAAAATTTTATCGCGACGCGTTGCTCTTGATTTCGTTTTTCCATTTTCGTAATGAGCACTACAAACACATGTCTACTCAACTTGACGCAGCAAGAGAACTAAATAAGCTAGAGCGATGGATGCCGGAAAAAGAGAGAAAGGGAATTTCAACGTCAGGTTTACCACAAGCGAGGCAATAAAATCAGTCTCATTACTTAATTGTCAAACCTCGTACTAATTTCTGTATTCTATTTTTTGCTTACTTAATCCGCCGGTGTCATTCAGAATAATTTCTTGCATTTCCGTTTATTTATCATTTAGCAAGTTTTTTATGGCTCGAGTTATTAACTTTTTTCAATTATCGCGTGTTAATTCAGCAAAATTTCACACTCTTTATTGTGCTGTTAAATTTAATTATAACACAATTTTAATGATTATAATAACAAAATCGTTGGGAACGTTTGTTCCTGTTGACAATACGCAAATTTCGCATCTGTGTAGAATGAATATTTATATATTCAATATTTTCTTATTTTTATTCGCAGTCGCATGGAAAGTTTTTGTCAATACTTTTAAACAGATGTGTGCTTTATAATTTAAATATCATTCTTTGTTGGCGTAAACACCATTTACGCGGTTATAATCTCATATATAATACGTTACTTTGGGTTAAATACCCTTCACATATACAAAAGATTCCTTACAAAAACTTCATTTCGAGCGATCAGTTTGTATGGCACCTACTTGTATATGCTAGAATGAACCGATCTGAACACTTTTTAGTCCTTAGAAATTGCCAAATTTTTGGAAGGAAAGTGATGTATTCTCCTCCAGCTTCTAGTTTACTTTTACGTATTCCATTGACTTTATCTATTATTAGGAAATCCAAACAAAGCTTGCTTTACTCATTAATATCTTTAAAATATAGATATATGTATGTATAGTACATATAATTCAGTCAGTCAGACATAAAGTGTCAATGTTTCCTTACCTTAAAGTGTTAAAACAAAACAAAGCTAGAATTCATTGCATAATTTCTTCACACTTTAGCTCAAATTGTTTTAATAAGCTCAAAGTATTACTAAATATTTGTTTGCAAATTGAATTTGCCACTTTTAGTCGTGTTGTCATTTATCACCTTGCTTAATTAAATTATATTATATACTATATGTGTATTAATTTGTGCTTCCAAATGCTCTGTTAGTATATTCTTTCAATTTTTTTAAATGCTAGACAGAGTTTCTCCTCATACTTGTAGGTGGGCTTTTACGTTAAACGACAAAAAAATAAAATAATACTTCCATAACTTAAAAAATAAAAAAAAAGCAGTGTTGAATATTTCGCTGGATCTTTGGATGAAAGGAGTCTAACTACAGCTATAACATGTCAACTAGTATATTAAAATTTAAAATATAGTAATATAAGGGGACTTTATATTACTAAATTCATCACATCTATCTACTACCATTTCTTGAATGCCACTGAAAGAAGTAAAGATTATTATTTGTGTCCACAATCCATGTATTTAATTTTGTTTTAGTTTCTTAAAGTAATTAAGGAAACATTCGTTCTGGCAGAGACTTCTTCAAACTTTTCATATTACCTTTATGCTTCGAAAAAATTAGCCACAATGAAGCGCTTTCCCCGCTACCACTAAACTAAATGAGAACTATTTTTAATATATCCGCTGACACCCAACTGAAAACGTCTAAGAAAGAAAAACTCTTGTAAACAACGTGCAATTATCATAGATCATATATCAGTTCTGATTTTGAGTGCAATGTATTTCGAAAGGCTGTGACTTTAACGGATACTGAAGTGGAGACAAAACGAGAAATTTCATGCGTTTAGCTGTCTTTAAGGGGTCAGTAGGGTATCTTTTTTCAATTTTTTTTGTTCATTCTCTGTTCCTTTATAGCCTTAGAATTAATGTAGAAACCCACTTTGTATTCAAAGATACAGTTTTCGGCTTTTACAAGGTTCGTTCCAAAATAAACAGGACTTAAGAAAACAGAAGCCAAAATCAATTTATTTTATTCAAAATAGTCTCCTTCTACTTTGATACAGCTTTTTGCTCGGTCCAAAAGCATGTCGAACGAGTGTTTTAACTCGTTGGCCGGTATGACCGCCAGTATGTCGATGCAAGCCTTTTGAATAGCCTCTACGTCTGCAAAACGCTTTTCTTTCACGGGCAAATGCATTTTTCCGAAAAGAAAGAAGTCGCACGATGCCATATCTGGTAAATACGGGAAGTGGTTAATGGTTAAAGTATGACATTTCGGTCAAATAATCGGTCACAAGCGTCGAATCGAATGATGGATTCTGAGCAATTTTTGGTCGTCAGTCAATTTGTGCGGAACAAACCGTGCACACACCTTTCGTAAGCCCAAATGTTCGGTCAAAATGCGATAAATCGATGTTTTGGAGATGTTCAATTCCATTTCCATTAGTTTCAGTGATAATTTCCACTGGTTTTTAATGAATTCGCGCACAATTTCGATGGAATTTCCGGTGATCACGGATTTTGATTGGCCCACATGTTGATCGTCATTTATGTCCTCACGACCACTTTGAAAACGTTGAAACCACTCGTGTACTCTGCAACGGGATAGGCAATCATCGCCAAAAACTTGTTTCGTCAATTGAAGTATTTCGGTAAAAGTTTTACTAATTTTAAAACAAAATTTAATGTTGGCTCTTTTTTCGATGCTCATTTTCGCACCGAAACTAAAACATACTGACACTTAAAACGCAATAACTTCACTTCCAAACCATGAAATGTCATGACTCATTCTCACTGGGCAATCGATAAAGATAGCAGATTCTAACTCAACAGTTGACATACAGATTGCCAGGAGGCGCTAGTTTTCTGTTTACTTTGGAACACACTTTGTGTTTCGATTCATTTCGAAACAGGTCAGCTAAATCTCTCGAATTTTATGCTTGAGCCATTTGCATATGGCCATTAATTTAAAGCAGCTTTTGTGCCACATAAAAAGGAACAAGTTGAATGCCCAGTTTTTTCGGCAAGAAAACAACAATAAATAAACTGTTGGTCTTTGCATTCATATGCAAATGCAGATAAATAAATTAACGGCAAACTTCGATGGTAATCTACCTTTTTTCATATTTCTCTAAACGAATGCTACTCCTTTAACTATATACCTATCTGTGTGTGCGTTTGTCTGTATGCAAATGCGTAGAGATTAAAAATCGAATACAAATATTAAAATTGATTTCGATTAATATCGGCATTAGCGCTTTAATATTTGTATATCTGTATATTTATGAATGCAGGTGCCCACAATGCTTATATGTAAATATGTCAGCATCTGATATTCAGTTAACAAGTTGAATAAATACCGCTTTGTATTGGCTCATATGCGTGCTGCTGTCGTATAGTTGTTTGTCGAAGGCGTTTAATTGCCTCATTAGCAGTTTTTTGTTATCGGCTTTGCTTATTTAAGTTTTGTAAAATCGTACTTTTTTTTGTTTTTTCTTTTTTTTTTTGTTGTTCATTTCGATTTTTGTACAAATTTGTTTAGTACAGGTGTTGTAAAGTGCTAACAATTCGCTGCAAGTTTGTTCGTCTTTGTGGCGAGTTAAGCATCGCTGCTTCTTATTTGTTTGGCACAAAAGTTGTAACTCGTCGGCAAATGTTTAGGCGCTTTGTCTGCACTTTTGCGCACATTTACTAAACGTGTCTCTGCTATTAGCATACAAATGTTGCACGAAGGGATGTGCAATTGCATTTGCACAATTAACCGGCGTTTGAGGCAGTTAGCACTTTGGGAATTGCTTGCTGCAATTGTCGGTGCGCATGTGCTTTTCAATTAGTGCTTAGGTACATCATAGTCGATTTACGTATTTACTGATTGCGTGTAAATGTTGTCTTCGGCTTGTTTGAGTGGTTTTTTAGTGGTGAAAGCTGCTCCACTAGCATTGCAATGCGAAATAATGCAAATTCGTAAACGTCGCTTTTATGGGCAAATACAATGTATGTACAATAACGACACTCGTGTTAATGTCGGCATGAAAGAATTGCTGCACTTTACAAAGCCAAGAAATGCAATTAAATGGAATTCAAGTTTTGCCGGAATTTAAAATACCCTATTCGAGCTAGGAAATTTCCAGCACGCTGAGGCGTAAGTCTATTGAGACTGTGAGCAACATACATAGAGACAATAACTTTCTGAAAATTAAGTAAGCTGAAATTAAGGATACCTATTGGATCTCAAGAAGTCTTGCAGTGGAAAAGAAACTACATTTTTTTGGAGTATCACATTAATTGTTAGGAGAATTGAAATTTTTTTTATTAAATGTATAGTACAATCGATACAATTACGTTCTGAATATAACATCATTCAATTGACCTCCACGACTTCTTTTGCAAGAACGAATTTTTCGTACCCAATTTTCGGATATTTTTTCACTCAATCAAGTCATATGTTATGAACAACACATTCAATATTGACTTCTAATGCTTGAAGAGAGTACTAAGAACTTAATTCTGATTGCTCAGAAGAGAGTCTGATTTATTGCGAAAGACCAATGACTTTCAATAACCCCACAAGAAGCAGCCTAATGATGATAAATCATAAATTCTTGAAGGCCTTTAATGTCAAAATTTATTGAAATAATCAAATCTCTAAACGTTTCCTGTAATAATTCGGTTGATGCACGTGCTTTGTGGCACGTAGCCCCGTCTTGTGGGAATCAGATATTAACAGGATCAGCTTTTTCCAATCCTGGCCATAAAAAGTTGGTTATCATCGATCTGTACTGATCTTCATTGACAATAACGGTGTCACCAGCTTCATTTCGAAAGAAGTACGAACCGATGATTCCAAAAGAAAAAAACCCACAAAACAGTTAATTTACACAGTAGGTGAATGCAATGATTTTTCATGAATACTTTGTGGATTTTCTTCGCACCAGAATCGACACTTTTGTTTATTTACCGCACAACTCAGATGAAAGAGAGCCTTATCGGAGAAAATTATTTTTTTGAAAAGCAAAATCAGCAAGTTCATGACGTCTACAGTAGCCCAATGGCATCAGTTCTTGAGTGAAAACAATTTCATATGGATGTCAGCCTAAATCCTTTCTCAAATTTCGCCAGCTTGTGGCTTGAGAGAGTCTCTGTTTTTGAGAACGTCTTGGATTAGACAAATTGCGGTCTTCAGCAACACTTGCCTGAACGGCAGCAATATTTTCATTACTTCGAGCGGTTCTTTGTCTTATTGGCACTTGAACATTATGTAAAGAAAATGTACGTTCGAAATTTTCAATAATTTGACGAATAGCGAGCACAGATGGCGAATATAAAATGACAAAAGCGCACGAAAAGTTTCAATTATGGAACGATTATTTTGATAATAAAATTGAATAAATTGTAAACATTGTTCTTGCGTATATCTTTCCATGATGCAATATTAACCATTATGGAATACCTGTACAAAGAAAAAAATAAAGATCAAGACATATTAAAAATAGCCGAAACGACACTTAGAAATCATATCATCACTATTGGAAAACCCGGTACCTTTGTTCGTGATAAAGTAAGCATAATAATTCACTTCTACATAGAACATTTTCAACGATCACCTAGCCGGAATTCCATTGTAAAGAGAGCAAACTTAAAGTTAATTTTTTCCGACAAACTTTTCTTGTCGTAATCGGAAAAGTACTAAACATATACAGATTTACATATGGAAATCAAACATCTTATGAACATAAGAATTGTTTTTACGAATCTAAGCAAATAGCTACATTAAGAAACTCAAATAATTTTTTTTTTCAGTGTATGGAATTCATTTTTCTTTTATTCATGTTAAAGCTCATTAAATTTTATTAAATATATCTTAATTAGTTTTAAAAATAATGGAATTTTAATGGGCCTCGTCAGACATGAAAAGACAGTTCAACATGTTTCCATCCTCTTCCACCATTTGAAGCATCTTCTGGCAAAATTCCAAGCGAATCGGCAAGTCTGCAGCGTTCAGTTTGTTGGCCATTTGAATTTTATATGGGAATAATTGACTGTAATGACTGTCTGCTTACACCCATTTGAGCAGATAAGCTTCTTGTCGAAAAACGTGGAGTGTTTTGTATGGCAGCAGCTACAGCAGCGATTGTTTCCTCCGTTCGAACTGAAGGGTTTCGATGGTAAGGGTTGACTGTCCCATGCTCGGCAAAATTGTTTACAAGTCTCATTATGGTCCATCTGCTCGGAGGATTGCCGCCAAACGTGCGCCTATACTCTCTTTGAACCGAAACTACGGACTCCAGTGCGTGATAGCGGCGGACAATCCAAATTCTTGTTTCAGTGTCCCAGTTATCCATTTTTGTTAAATGTAAAAGTCAATCTGCAAAATAAAAAAAAATTAACCAGATTCATTAAATAGAAAAAAGTTATTTAATTTTTTCTTGGTAGCGGCTTTCATCAGCCACCCTGTATATTTATCGGTTCGGCTTAGGCGCGCAGTTTAAATGGTCCAGGTCGGCTAAAAATTCATCAGAAACACATGTGATATATGTACGTGGCGCAGTGGAAAGTGGTTTCAGCCTAATTAATACTTTAATAATACTAATACTTTTGAAATTTCAAATCCTTAAGGGTATATACAGCTAGAATGCCGAAAAAAGCGAATTTTACAGAACTTTTTCTGAGAAAGTCTTTAAATTTATTAATCCAAAAATGGGCACATTTTGGTATCTTTTAGCTGTCTTTTAATACTTAGTATTAGTAAAAAATATTTATTTGAAAAGGAACTACAGGTGATCTCCGGGAGCTTCTCTCCAAAACGACGTTTTGCAGTGACCACTATATCCTGGTCTACGGAAAGGGGCTTAGGTGTCAAAAAATCAAATTTCACTTTTTAGTTGATTCGGATGGAAGAAACGCGTTGTTTATTTTTAACAGCTGTTTCCCAGAAAACTAGTTTTCGCACTTTAGCTCCCTTTTCGTAGACCAGGTCACATATAAATATCTGAACTGGATAATCTGAAATTAAAAAATCAAACAGATTTCGTTAAAGCAATAATAAATCCAGTGATTAATCGAAGGAATAAGCAAAATAAAATTTTTGGACAACCGACTTTGAAAACACCATTTTGAGAAAAACGCGGTTAAAGTTTAGCCTTGTACTTCCAAGAACTCTGAAACGTCTTTAACTTTGTAAATATTCATCGGAACGATATTCTGTGCGTTTTCTTAAATATATGAGCATTAAGAAATTAAATAAAAAAAAATCGATTTTTTGAAAATTCTCACTGGATATAACTCCTTAATCGAGGTATCCGTTCTTTTTTTTGTGCTAGTGGAATTCTCTTGTCATTTGGCTTATAACAAACAAGCGCGTCAAAACCGGTTAAAAGTAGAATATTATTTAGTCATAAGTCATTGCTTAAACAGTTAGCACTTAATATAGTTACGTCCTCTATTGAAATGCATTTTAAATTGATACGTGAGTATCAGTACAACCTCGTTTGGTCCTTTAAAAAACATATTTATATCCGAGTTCTATATCTCTGATCTGCAATTTGGGATGCCACATCAGTTAAGCTCTAAGCGGCTCCTTGCTACTACAAACGAATGTTTCTGTGTTGCGAATTGCATCTCTTTCGTTACTTGCAACATCAATTAGCTGCAAGCTGCAACACAACATCGACACTTTAGCTTATATACGTACCAGTTTGCAAATGCATCATAAACTAATTTAAATTAAGAGTGAGCGAGTAAAATTGCAAAGTCAAAAGCCGCCGATAAGTTACCCAAAAATTGAAGAAATGCAAATGAAAGCTGAAGGCCAATATTGTACACAATATAGACGGACCAACATCTTATGGCATATCACACAAGCAATTCAACGCTAAGTTAGGCATGAAGGTTTAAGTTAAAAACTATTTTAACACTGTAATGCGTGTAGCAATAATAAATTTGGAAGGCAATTTTTTGGCAAAATATACAAGGTGATTTCTAAAGAAAATAGGACTTAAAAAAATGCAAATGGGTTTTTCGGCAAAATAAATTTATTTTATTCAAAATAGTCTCTTCTTGCTTCAATACAGCTTTTTGCACGGTCCAAAAGCATGTCGAACGAGTGTTTTAGCTCGTTGGCCGGTATGGCCGCCAGTATGCCGGTGCAAGCCTCTACGTCTGTATAACGCTTTCCTTTTATCGGCAAAACTTTCCGAAAAGGAAGAAGTCACATCAGATGAATACGGGGAGTGGTTAATGGTTAAAATGTGATTTTTGGTCAAATAATCGGTCACAAACGTCGAATCGAATGTTGGATTCTGAGCAATTTTTGGTCGTCAGTCAATTTGTGCGGAACAAACCGTGCACACACCTTTCGTAAGCCCAAATGTTCGGTCAAAATGCGATAAATCGATGTTTTGGAGATGTTCAATTCCTTTATCATGAATTTTCGGTGATCACGGATTTTGATTGGCCCACATGTTGATCGTCATTTATGTCCTCACGACCACTTTGAAAACGTTGAAACCACTCGTGCACTCTGCTACGGGATAGGCAATCATCGCCATAAACTTGTTTCATCAATTGAAACATTTCGGTAAAAGTTTTACTAATTTTAAAACAAAATTTAATGTTGGTTCTTTGTTCGAAGCTCATTTTCGCACCGATAACACAAACATATTGACACTTGACCGCAATAACTTTACTTCCAATCAATGAAAGTCATGAAATTCTCACTGGACAATCGATATAGATAACAGATTCTAACGCCTCAGTCGACATATAGATGTGCCACCAGGGGTCGCTGGATTCAAAAAGTCCTATTTACTTTGGAACGCACCCTGTAATGGACACAATTACCTTCCTAATTTCTCTTATGATAACTCCTTTTCTTTTATGAGTACGGAAATACAAACTTTTACCATGTGGATAAGAGAAATGAAGGAGGAATACTTACTGCCTTACTTAATATAACCAATATGTTAATTACAAAAATTAGCTACCCTAATGCAGATTACCATCCAAGTATGGGCAAAGGTCCATAAACGCTTATTCACATTTCTTTTATGCATATATTGTTGCAAAAGCATTTACCGGCGGCTGGTGAGTGTCTGCCTTTAGAATTGCTGCCATTTCAGCTTCCATGCCGCGATTTGCACTTTGTGGCTTCAAGTTGACTGGCTGCTTTTGCTACTCTTGCATCGTTGCGGCTTCTGCTGCTGCTATTTTACAGTATATCTCCGCTTCTTTTAAACATTTTATAATTTTTTGTCTCCAACTTCCACGTTTTTTTAGCTTTTTCCTTTGTGATGCTGCTGCTGCTGCCGGCTAGTAGATACTCGTTCAGCATAATTCATGTCCACATGAAGTGAAGTGTCGTTGTTGCTGTTGTCGTCGGTGATGTCGCAAGTCATCCAGCTTCAAGTCGCTTAACCAATCCCGCGTTAACCGCAATGCAAGAAGACTAAAGCAACCAAAGACTTGACTTGGCTTACGACTTTTTCTCGTATAAATTTCCAGCTTTGTTCTTACACACACACACGCGTGTGTGTATATGTATATATACTTGTACAGCATATAATGCTGTTTGTTCGATCTGCGGCATTCCATATCTGCTGCATTCGCGTTGCCATGTACAAAAGCCTCCACCACAACGACTTGTCGCTCTTGTATGGCTGCGCCTCTTTCAAGATCAAGAATCCGCCTGAGCAACAATGCTGTGCCGGTGGTTGTGCAGCGCTGGTTTTTTCTGTCCCGTCGTCATTCTCGTCGCGCTACCACAAACGTTTTGGTATTCATCTTAAACCGCTTGGATGATTCAGTGTGTTCTTGCGTTGTGGCACGCTATGCCTCAGCGGCGGCAACGATCAATTTGAATAACAGTCCTTCTTGTTGAATACTCTGCACGAATATTTCTCTTTCGCTTATTTGTTTTTATTGCTGTTGTTGTTAATGCGGCTTGTATAATTCCACTTTTCGCGTGTCTTAATCTGATTGCTTCTCATTAAAGCTGGCAACGAAAAAAAACCAAAAACAAAAAATCTTTATCGACAAATGCGTAAGATTGCGAAATACTTGACTCTTCGAAGCTCGTTGGTGTCTTTTGTTTTATTTATTTTAGTTTTTTTGGGATCTTGTTTAAATCCGAGTTCGCATGCCACTTGGGGGGTAAATTTGCGAAAGGAATTTGCATCGGTTTATTTTAATTTTTTTGGCTGTACAGCAAGTTGTTGTGGTATATTTAGTTCTTTTGGCGTTTAAGAACAGATAAGAACTTTAAGATTTAAGAATATAATTTTCTACAATACATATAAAAAAATAAAGTATCTGAATTTTTGTGGAAACTTTGAAGCATATACATGCTATTTTTTGCATCCTATCATAACGTCTTAAGACTTGCTCGGTGTCTACTCTCAGGGCCCCTTTCGTCCATTGACACGAATATTGTAATTAACGAATCGCCTATAAAACCATACCGCATTGTTAAACACTTGAACGAGATCAACATGCTGTAGTTTAATGTCGAGAATAATAATTTGCTAGAGCAACGCATCAGGGAAACAATCTAGCATCTCTTGGGAACTTGTCCCGCATTGGCAGGACTACGCTGCAAGCATCTGGGGTCCCCACGGTATGATACACTGGAAGAAGTGTCGATAGTGAGGCCTAAGGGTCTGCTTAAATTCGCGTCAAGCAGGCATCCTAAGAGACTACTCCCCATGGACCTATTAACTGAACTCTATTTAGTATGACACAGTACTAAAACTGGTCTATGCGTGGCTCCTTGGTCTACCAGACTACCCTAACCTAATTTTTGGAACATCTAATGCATTATACAAAGTGTATCCGCATAGGAAAACACCTTAACTTCGAAGTTATAGTAACTTTCACAGGTGTATTTTTATAACATAAAAGGTTATAAAAAATATGTATTCTGATTTTGATAAGTCAGTTTGAGTGATAGTTAAAAGCTGTAGTGGTCCGATCTGAACAATATGTTTGCAAATGGTAGCAATGCCATGGGTAATAATCTCAATTGCCTAATCAGTCCGAAGTACCACCTGTTGGCTAAAATTATTCTTCATGATATTTCAAGGCTAACATTGTTGTTGGTGTTAGTACTGTTTTCAAGATAGAACAAATCATCTACGACTCGTGGGAGCCAAGTCGCGAGTGCGACGACTGTTTATTTGATGATAGAAGATATTTTATCTTGCCCTCGCTCACTAACATATCCATTTGCTTCGCTTTCTTATCCAGCGTGGAGAAAGCAGAACAAACGGCGCGGTTGTTATGACCAATGAAATCAATATCATAGGCGTTTGCCGTCAGCTATACATTCTTATGGAAGACTATACTAGCTTTTCTATTCAAATCTGCAGTTCGATTTATTTTCTCCAGCAGAAGATTGATGAAGTCGCATGATAGGGAGTCGCCTTGTCTGAAACCTCGTTTAGTATCGAACGGCTCGTAGAGGTCCTTCCCGATCCTGACAGACATTTTGGTATTGTTCAAAAAAAGGCTCCCGACGTTACTTCGCTTATGGTATCAAAATAATCGAAGTATTGAGGTATAGATATATACATATTAAGATCTTAAAAATTATTATTTACTCAAAATAGGTTACATTCGACTTAATACATTTGGAACGAGGAACCAGAGCTTTCACTGATGATTGAAGTCATCGTTTCATAACATTTTCACAAGATCGTTGGCTTTTAGCCCCCTTAGGGATTGCTTTTTTGGCAATCTTAATATTCCTGAGACAAGACGCATGAACCTTTGTTTCAAAATTTCATATTTTAGTGTTAAACGAACCCTTTGTCATATTCTACATTTATGTAAATATCTCAGAATATACTAGATTTAGATCCAATGAGATTGTTGTATTATAGATTAGACAAATTTTGTATAATTTTCTTGTGAAACATTTTACTCATATTTTACTGAAGCCGAATTATGTCCCAGTTAAGTAATATACTAAAACATCCAAACAATAGTAATAACTTATATATATATATTTGCCTTGACTTCTTTTAATAAGCCAGAAATGAAGAAATTGACAGCGGTTCTCAGTTCACGAACTCTAATTGTTGGTTGCAAAACTCGGCAAAAATTAATGAATCATTTTTGTAGTAAAAATTTTACTATAAAATATTTTCATTCCTTTTTTTTAATTATTTAGCTCATTAGTGACTGCCACCTAGCAAATACTGGCACACTAAATTCTACTACACCTTCATCTCGTCTTCGTATGATTTTATTTTTTTTTTCGTTTAGCTTTTGCTGCGGTTTCTCTCCTGAGGAGACGTTGAAACTGTAGATATTATCACTTAAATTTATTGCTTGCAGTCAACTAATTTTTTAAATTTATTTTCTGCTTAAATTTTGTACTCTTTTGAAAAGCTTGCATTACTGAATTCTCAGACAATTCTTCAAGTATCTTAATGTGTCGCAGAGCCAATAAATCATTTCGAAAGCAAAGTGGAAGTGAAATATTGTATGTGTTGGCGATACATATATTGTGACTTATACATAAACATTTGTATTTCCATACTAAATCATTTGTGTGTGTATATTAGGGTGTTTTTTTTAACTACTAATTTTTTTCAATCCCGTCATGAAATTTTCTTCGAAATACCCTAAAAAAAAATCCCTGAAAATTTGAGCCCTTAATATTATCATTAAGGACTGTACCAATGCATGTAAAAATTTTCCATTGAAAATACACGACAATCGTGATGTTTCATCTTTAAATCTCGACTCGTATAACTCAGAGGCATTTTAGCGCATCGCTCATATTCCTCAGAATTGAACCCTCTACAAAAGTGCCTCTAAACTACTACGTGGCTCTAAACTTGATTTTTCCTCGATTTTTTTTTTGTATATATCTCTTACAAAAAATATCCGACGTCCAATCGCTAACTTTATACTTCTCGATATTCGGCTAGTAAGATCAGGCTTATAACTAATATTTCGTTGCCTGATACTGTTTACATTTACATTACTTTTAGGTGCATTACTACTACCTTACGCCGTTTTTTTTTTTAAAGCACATCTGCCCAGATCTCATCTCCGCATAATAAGACGCTGATTGTCGTCGGCATTAGGAGCCTTTTCTCTCCTATGTTGGCCATTAGTTGGGAGGTGATCTTTGCTTCCATTCCTGCGAGGTGCTGTATTTGCATCCAGAAGGTTAGACTGGAGTCCAGTCTGACGCCTAGGTACTTTACTGCTTTTTGTGTTCTAAGAATATCCGTAGTCGTTTACATGCTTATCTCGAGGAGTATGTGCTTCTTTGTTAGCAGTAGTAGCTCTGTTTTTTTCGCAGCGAGCTGGAGGTTGTATGAGTCGAGCCATGCTTGCGTCCGTATCATGACCTGATTAAGCTTTTATCGCGCTTTTTCTGTTTCTCTTGCTGTAATTACTGCTGAAATGTCGTCCGCGTAACCAATTAAGTATAATTTGTCTGGCCTTTCTAGTTTTAGTATAGCGTGGTAGCTGATGTTCCACATGTCTGCTCCTGTACCTTGTGTCCCTCTCTAGTTTGGTACAGTAGTAGTAGTGTTGTTAAGGTAGCTCCGCATCACAGCTCTGAGATAGTCGTGAATTTTAAAGCTTTTCTCGAGAGCGTCGATCATATCCATCCATATAGAGCTGTTGAAAGGCGTTTCAGAGATCTAAAGTCGCCAGCAACACTATTTTTGTGTATTTATGCCAACTACACTGCGCGGCTTCAACGCTTTCAATTACGCATTTTATGTCTGCTATAGTTGATCTGGCGGGTCTAAAGCTGTGTTGTCTAGGCGATAGTCTTCTGGTTTTGTTAATAGCCGCTTCGAGTCGGGGCTTAAGTAATCTTTCATAGAGTGTTTGCCACTGTGTCAAGCAAGTTCTTCAAGGGTAAACTGGGAGATTTGCGAAGATCTTAGATCTGGATCACTAGCCATGGATTTGTCTGTGGGAATAGTGCGTTTACGATGTGATCCATTTTGGCAGCGGTTACGTTAGGTGGCTTTGCTCGAGCGCCAGTTTATTCATTACTATTTTATACCCGACAATATACAAATATTTATTATAATCTAAAAAGGTCGAATGAATATTTCAAAAAGTAGCCGGTCTTTCATTTCATTTCGAATAAATGAACAAAATCGAATGGACTCTGAAAAAAGTGTTTCAAGAAATACGTGTTTATGGTTTTGGGAACCGATTACACAAAATATTTTTTTTTTTCAAATACGCTTATATTTCAGTAAGTCCATATCAATTTGCAATTTATGAAGAATATTCTCAAATATATGTATATTTGCACATTCGATATACATAAATATACGTATATCCCAATAAAGTCGATTTTTTGAAATCCTCAAGTGAGTATAACCCTTTAACGAATATCTTAAAAACTATTCCTCATTTTTAGTATGAAAAGGTTTCAAACGAATTAAACCCTATAATGATTTAAACTACAAAGGGTTCAATATATAGTTACAACTCGACAGAAGATACCTTTTACAAGTGTTCCGGTGTTGGAACACTCATAGATTTTCTATGCTGGGTATAAAAATTATCGTCCAGCAATATCGCATACTTTCAGTGAGCGAAAATTATTAATAAATTAAGAATTGAAATGTGTTTATAATTAATATAATTACGTCAATGTTTTAGTTTATTATTTACATACTCTCTCAGTTCTCCGATTTCTCACATTAATCAACTTTGGAATCTCGTATCAGTAGCACAATTTATATTCGCCATAATACGTAAGTCGATAACGGTTTTCAAGTGGGTTACCTGAGCGGCATTCAGTGCGAAAATCTAAAATATACAACATATATAATTGTACATATACATATGTATGTATATGTATATGTATGGATATCATATCACAATTCGTATCGCAAAAAGTTTAATAAATTTAGCATTGTTTGCACAAATTAGCCGCGAGTCCGCAAGAATGCTATAACAATAAATAAAGCTAAAAATACTTAAGTACAAGCATTTATATAGAGGAAATACATAAATATTTATTCTATTGTATTAACGTAAACATGCTGAACATGTGTGTGTGTGTGTATGTGTTTGCTTGTAATATAAACTAACTGCAATCAGTCAGTTGAGACACCGGCTACCACTCAGCTCAGCTGTTAGTAGCGTGGCTTTTATGACGGCTTAAGTTGTACCGGCGATTATGTCGCAATGTTGGCTATACAATTTTCCCACGTGTGAATTCGGTTTCCTTTTCATCGCCAACATATCAAATAACTGCCAACAATTAAAATAAACACGAGTTGCTGGTGCTTTGCCACGTTTTTATGAAGAGCAATTATAAATGTACAATACATACATATGCTATACCAAAGTATACTTAAATACATATACCTACAGATGTATGTACATATATGGTCGGTTGTATCCCTTACGGTCTTATAAATGCATTACTTAAATGCTAAAAAACAGTTTGGTAATCGATGATGTAATTATTTGACATTTTCCTTGTCATTTTAGGAATTCTATAAATGAATTCAGAGAACCTAATTCTCTGAATTAATTGCGAGGGTTCTTCGGCAATCGATAACAAACAATTGATTTTCTTACCTTCTACTTTTTAATCAATAAATTATTCATGTTTCAAGTGTATACTTGTACAAAATAAATTTGGAAAAAATATAGTATATTATTTTTCATAAAGTTGTAGGGGAGAGGTTGATGACGTTTTATACCTTTGTGATAGTTTCAAACATAAAACGATGGCAGGTTCCTGATTCGTACAAATATCATTATGATACATACATGTGAACCACCAAAAAGAATATTCTTGCCAAATTTCAAGCAAATCTTGTGGTATCGTATTGACCATTTCAAAAAACGTGTTAAAAGTTTTTTTTAAAGGGGAAATATAGTGTGGCAGCTAAAAACAACGACGAAATTTGGGAATTCAAAACAAAAAAACTACTACATCGATTGTTTTGAAAATTTTAGGATATATTTATAAAAGTTTCAAAAATATATAGTGAATTTTTTGGAGAAAAATTGATGGAGTTATACGAAATCTCCGAGCAAAAAAGCCATCCACTGTTGTTCCAGTCTTCTCCGTGGATGATAAAAATTCTTGTAAAACTAGCAGATCATCTCTGTGCAACAACCTTCGATAAAAAAAATCAAAAAAACATAAAATGATATAAAAAGTTGAATTTTAGCAAAATTTTTTGTCGATATTTTCGAGTTTCGCACCAGGTGTATCCCTTAAAATAAGACTAAGCTGGCTGAGATGCCACGTCTTGGAAATACAATTACTTTGAATTTTAAAAAATCTCTTTGAGGAGATATTTTCGTATATCTAAACTATTCCAATATGATGAAATTCGTTTTTTTTTTTTTTAATTTTTGGGCTGGCGTAGTTATTATTTGGATTAGTCCGAAGAAGTGCGCTCATATTTTCTTTTCAATGTGTCTCGATTGTTATTGAGCAAATCGATTGCCCTCGCTTTCGGTATGCTACTTTACTACTTACTTCACCGTCAGAAATTACTAAACTCATCATATTAGTGCCACATTAAAGCGATGAATAGCATACCCTCTTTGACATAACATTATGCTAAGTGAATATTAGAGGTTTTTGCTTCACCAAGCGTTAAAGAGAAGCGAATCGAAAAAAAGCAAACCAGCTGCTCAAACAAACTGGCAGCCCTTGCTATGCAACTTTGCGCTAATACTAACGGAAAAATGATGCAGCGGTCAAGGAGTGCAAATGTGTTGGGGGATTCGTGAAAGAAAAGAACGATATGACCAAGGGTTAGGTTAGGTTAATCTGGTAGGCCAATAAGCCACGCATAGACTAGTTTGGTCCTTTTCGATCCCAGACGGCGTTCGCTTGCTAAGCCCAAGAGGAGTAGTCATCTCTTAGGATACCTGCGCTTGACGCAAATATTAACAGACTCTGCGGCCTCACTGTCGATACCTTCTTCAGTGCATCCTAGTGTGGAGACCTCAGATGCTTACAGCGTAGTCAGTCTTGTCTAAGCGGGACAAATGCACAAGAGATGTTTTATTCGCCACCTGACAATAACCAGTTAGTATTTCGATCATGTTCCTACAGTCTCTTCTATCGAAGAGAATTAGGAATTTTGTGTATTTCCGATTTACCATTTTATACTTGACTTTTGCAGTCTGGCGCCCAGCTAGCTCGTTCCAGCGTGTTGATTTTCTCTACCATGGTTCCGTCCAGACGTCGTATAGACAATGCATGGGTTTCCCAATGTTTATCACTTTTTCGTATGTTAACCGTACACCATTCTTGGCAATCTCGTCCACTATTTCATTGCCCTCAATACCTTTGTGCTCTGGTATTAATTAGAGGTGCAATGCTTACTTGCTTCTAACAAAACTTTCCACTGTCCTGCTTCCCAAGACACTTCTGTCCGATATACGATATGAGGTTACTGCCTTGATTGCAGTTTGCGTGTCTATGTAGATGTTGAATCTGGAATTGCCTGCAGGTTCATTAAAGATCAGATCCGCTGCTTTCGAAATAGCAAATAAATCAGCTTGAAATATGTATACTGCAGTTGTCCGGTAACTTTAAAGGTTGACTTGTGCCTAACTCTGAGCAGTATATTCCAGCACCAACTCCATCGTCCATTTCCGAGCCATCATTATAGATGTTTAGAGTGTTGCACGTAGCAAACATACCTTTATTCCAGCCATCTTTTTCTATGTTTACTTTGAACTTTCTTTCCCAGTTAAAAAGTAGGGTTATGTAGCGGTATTTGCTAACCGCCATTACCCACCGAGCGTTTATGAGCAACAGAAGCGCTTGGTACAACAGTTAGAAAATTCAGCCTCCGTGACGAAAGCTCTCCAAGGGGGTTAAGGCTGATCGACTTCGCAGGGGTTCGATATTTGGTACCAAACAGCAGTATGCATAATATTTGGTGACTTATACAGTATGCTCTTGCTTTTTATAGTTTTCTAAATTATTTAATAATAACGCTTCTTAAATACTTTTGATCGATTTCAAAAAAATATAGCTATACGTTTTTTTTTATATTTTTTTAATAAAAATGGAGCTATCATAATTCTAAATACTTAATTTAGAACGCC
This sequence comes from Bactrocera dorsalis, assembly GCF_023373825.1. NCBI lineage: Eukaryota > Metazoa > Arthropoda > Insecta > Diptera > Tephritidae > Bactrocera > Bactrocera dorsalis. The sequence continues at coordinate 46,978,753 of NC_064306.1, forward strand.
TTAGCAGAGATCACAGCACAATCATATGTAAATTAATACGATATACTCTACTTATATGTATATATGTATGTATGTATGCAAATGTCATGCAACAAAGCATTGGATAATCTAACTATATCAATGCTGCTAAGCAAAAACTAAATGCAATTCTGATTTTTTAGCTCAAGTTACAAAAAAAAAAAAATAAACAAGTTTCAATTTTATTTTCTACGCGCCTATTCTAAAGAGTTTGCGAAACATAGCACATACAATGCGACGCATTACACATGCAACAAAGCGAATGTAGTGATATATTGCTGGACCAAACCATATATAGTATAGTATTTACTATAACTTGTATGTATGTAGTTGATAAATTTATGCAAGTGTGCTTCTCTCTGTGTGTGTGCGTGTATGCAAGGTATGGCTGACTGGCGCGCTATTTTGCCACATTGACCTTGGCTGTTGAAATATTCACATGCCACGCATTTGACCCAAACGAATCGTGTCGGGGACCATATCAAATGACAATACGAAATACTGAACTGTCATTTTTGGTTTATTCTATTTATTTTTTTCTGTTTGTGCTGCTTCTACTGCCTCTCTGTGGGCTTTGTTGGAGCCGCTGCGTGTGTTGCAATTGCAAATTTTTGTATATGCATGTTATTTATAATGTATATATATATATATATATATATAAATATAATATACAGTTTACATAGGTATATTATATATCTGCACTTTTAAATATTTTCGCAACCAAATTAAATTCAATAAAAATCAGCGGCGCATTATTCGAAGCTGGCTTATGAGCGGTGGCGAGCATTCAAGCGTTTAAACTGTTGTCACTCAATATAATAATATCAGTTTCACTTAAAATGCACACATTATACATATGTATATACATACATAAATACAGATCTTTATGAACCCCACAACAATTACTGAACCATTAGTTACTACTAACCACTGTCATAAGTTACTGCTTTAGTGGGTCATAAGTAAATTGACAGAGATAAGAACTAGTAGATGTAATATACGAGTGAGAAAAATTACATTTGCATTATTAATGCTTTAAAGTTGCCTACACTAGCTCTACAGACATAATCTCGAAAATCGGTTGCAGAAAACTTGTTATAGAGTGGCGCTGACATTCTATTGGTGCTAATTCTGTGAACCCTTGGATAGAAGTCGTAATAAAATTTTTTGGATTTTACGGTGATAACCGTTTTGGTTTGAGAGTATTGAGAAAGTTGTTCTGAAATTTTAGATTTCCTTCATTTGCTTGAAACTTTAATATGGGTTTCACTAGATAAATGGTCCAAATCATCAATTGTATTCATTTTCTTTATGACCCCGCTCTTCTTCTTCTTTACTGGCGTAGACACCGCTTACATGGTTATAAACAAGTTTAGAACAGCGCGCCAGCCATTCTGCCTTTTCGCTGTTTGGCGCCAAGTGTAGTCAGGTCCTTATCCACCTGGTTTTTCCAACGGAGTGGAGGACTTCCTCTTCCTCCGATTTGCCCTGCGGGTAATGCGTTGAATATCCTCAGAGCTGGAGTGTTTTCATCCATTCGGATGATATGACTTAGCCAGCGTACCCGCTGTTTCTTAATTCGGTGAACTCTGTCAATGTCGTCGTTGCCAATGCGCAAAGGACAATAAATCTTTCGCTATACTCGTACCTTTCTCTCGCAAACTCATAACGCCGACTCGTCAGGTGTTGTCATCGTCAATGTCTCTGCACCACATAGCAGGACGGGAATGATGAGTGACTTGTAGAGTTGCCTACACAGTCCGAAATAGCATCTGTTTGCAAGAGTTCTTCTGTGTTTGACTTCGACGCTGAGGTAGTTGGTGTTAAGCTAGTTCCAAGATAGACGAAATTACCTAAGATCGAAGTTCTTCGGCGTCGGCCGGCAATCCTTCGGCTTACTCCGTTTTGTTGTTCTTTAGTTGGGTAGTTGCTATTCGAACTTCTTCATAGTCGGTTAGTAGAACTCCGCTCCATCGTCAAAGATTGGGGAATCGGGTTCGCCATCTCCAGATCTTACAGTTTCACTGGAGAAGCAGCGTTCAGGTCGACTAGAAAACAGTTTCGCTGTCGGTTATGATAGTAGCTTTTCGACGTGGTACCTGGTCTGTATTTGTTTGTTGACGTGCGTTTATCCTCGCTACAACAAGATAGTGGTCCGAGTCGATGTTAGGTCCTCGGATACGCACGTCGAGGACACTGGAGGCTGATTTTAGCGATCGTTGTACCAAAGATACCTTCTTTACCCATCCTGACATTGACGTCGTCAAGCAGGATTTTGACATGGTGGTGGGGGCAGCTCTCATAGGTGTGCACCAAGCTGAAGCAGATCTTTGATCTCTTTATCCTTCTCTTTCACTAGGGGGTGGCCGCAAATCAGCGATATGTTGAAGAACTTCGCTTTGATGCGGATTGTGGCAAGATGTTCATCCACCGGGGTGAATTCCAGGAGTCGCACTTCTTGGTCGTCGGAGATGTCAGTCTTTCTGTTCACTTTAGCTGTAGACCGTATGTTGTTTCCTTTGTTGCCTTTGGCGGATTATGTAGCGCAAAATTAACAGATCACACTCTCTATTAGAGTGCGATATCCAAAGTTTTTAAAACAACTTTTTATCATTCGCAATCAACAAATTGTTGCTACTACTAAGCTCTGGTGATAGCAGTTCATAGTTTGCCTCACATACCATATAAAATAGTACTATATCAACGACCTGATCTTTTCACCGGTCGGTTGTATTTAATCTGATAATTATGAGTTTGATATACGCTAAGCGTCTAATAATCGTTAAGTAATAACTTATAATTTAATTTATCGTCTCATAAGAGTCGCAACTCATGTGCATACTACAAAGTAGATATGTACATATATCTATATGTAAAAGTAAACAAATAATTGCAGCTTATCATCAGTAGCGCGGACAAAAACAAGCTAACTAAGTAGAATACGCAATGACATAATTGTGCCAGTGTCACAGACTTGATCCACACATATCTAAATATAGTACATACTTACATAAGTGTATGCAATTAAAAATAATAATATAAAAGTATAGTATATAAAATATAGCTGGCATATCGAATCGGTATGTGCATATGTATGAGTATTTGTAATGTCATGACGTGCATTATTGCATGCCGGCAGCTTTATTCTCATTTCAAGTTTTATTCTCATTTCTGTTTCTTATCGAAACGTATTCAACTAAAGTCTAGTGGGTGTAGACACGTGTCTCTATACAAATCGGAAGTTGTCATTATGAAGTATTTTTATTTAGAAGGATATTCCCATATTGTCTTCGTGCACTACTTCAGCTATTCTCTTTGGTTTTTTCATCAAATTTAGAGCTAATGAAGAATTCAGCATTGCTGCTCCAAACTTTTCTAAAAACTCTCAAACAAGTTACAGACCTCTTAAGTCTTATAAGAATACCAAATTCTGAAGTGGAGTCTATAAAGCAACTCCATATGAATACAACTTGTGTCGTAGCATCCTTTCTAGAACTACATACGCAAGTAGACTCTAGAAAAATGTACGTCGATTCAATTTGTCACCTTCAACATGTATAGGGTGGGCCATATAAAATTTTAAATTTCGAAGATAGGGCGTAAAAGGTTGAGTGTAGCGTTTGCTGTATGGCACGTAGCGCCGTCCTGCTGGAACCAAATGTTGTCCAAGTCTTCCTCTTCAATTTGCTTGAAGAAAAATTCGGTTGACATTGCGCGATATCGCTCACCACGGCGAACGGCATGGTGGAATATCTTCATTTTCGAAGAAAAATGAGTTGATGATTCCACCGAACCAAAATCCGCACCAGACAGTAATTCGTGCTGGGTGCATTGGCTTCTCGACAATTACGTGCGGGGTTTCTGTGCCCCAAATGCAACAATTCTGCTTGTTAACGTAACCATCGAGGTGGAAATGAGCCTCGTCCGATAAGATGATTTTTCGGTAAAATTGACCATCCTCGGTCAAACGATCTTCTGCCCAATCTGCGAACTGTAGAATAGTAAATAGCGACCCATTTCGTAATTTTTAGGCAATTTTCTGAATATCTGTCACTTTCCGAATGGTATTTGACGTTTCCAATGTCGAAATATAGATAATTCAAATTTAAAACGTTAGATAACCCACTCTATATATCGCTGATACCTTTCTTCAGCAGGAGATACAAATGGTTGCTTCAGAAATTTTATATATCATAGTCGTCAATTATAAGATCTCCCTTCTCATTTTCAAAGGAAACTTATGGCTTTCTTTGAATTCTCGCACTTTCTGGAAGATTTATTGGTGCTTCCTCTGTTTGTCGTTATTCACTCTTAGTGTCTTTCTATGTCGCAATTTTTTTCAGTTTTTTAACAACCCTTCATTGCAACTATATAATAAAAGTAGGTTTTTAGATTTATCTAATAATAAAGTATAAATTTTATATTTTCATGTCGTAAAAAAAAGCAAAAAAGGCATCGATCGTCTCTTAGGAGCCATTGGCAAAAGTGTGGTCCCTCGTTAAAAGTGGTCCTCTGGCTCTACGACACAATAGTCAAGCATATTATTATTTTTTATGGGGTCTTTGTGTGGTGCAGGACTCTAGAAAATACCACACTTGTAAAGAATATCGAGAGCGTTCATCAGATCTAGTGATCACTTTGCTCTCAGAAGACATACCTCTCCATAGTTGTGGGGGTCTTAACAGGCCATATCCTATTGGCGTCCATGCTGTAAGGCTGAGAATCTCACCAGATGCCATCTATACAAGGTGTATGGAAGAAGTTGAGTTCAAAGAAGTCAAGAAATTGAACTCAAAAGTTCCTTCTTGACTGTTCCGCGTTTGTGAGGTCTAAGGGTATCCAATTACCGCTTTGCCAATTTTTTTTTTTTAATTTTTATCGTATCGCTTTTAATTACAGCTGTAAAGCTCGTGTCACATATACAAGTACCTACATAATTAGCCGCTATGCATACATTTCGAACAATTCAGAATGCGTTTGCTGCGCTTTTTTTCAGCATTTGACTTTCCGCTCATATGATCTTATTATTGAGGGCAATTCTACAAGTTGTGTTTCTTTTTTTTTAATTTTTTTTTTCTCTAAAGCGTCACTGAGTTTAATTCAATTTGTTATGCTAAGCGTTCTCTGCCACAATTTGCATTTTCTTACAGTATGGTCGAAGAACTTGCAAAAAGGCAGCAGAAAAAGTACAAAAAAAGCTTGAGTATGAATGAAGATGTAAATGGAAAAAGTGAACGCACTCATCTAAGGCAACGACTCTGTCATGTCAATCATTGTTGTTGCAGTAAAATTTAATTGTTATGAGAATTTAAAAGAATCTCATAAACATTTGGTTGATTACAATTACTTGTTCATTTATAGGATTTCAGTACACACCTACCATACAAGTATATATAAACTTACTGATCAAACTAAAGTTCTTGTGTGGAAAAAATTTATATTTGGGATAGATTATTGTTAAAAGTAACGGTACAATCTCCGAACATATTATGCAGATCGAACCATTACAGCATATAGCTGTCATGCAAACTGATCGAGAAGGATATCTTTTTATACTTTCTAATGCTATTATGCTATGCTCCGAAAAGCTTAGTTCTGTTAACGCTAACGTCAATGGGAAGCGCTACGGGCAGATTATGTCAAATTATGTCAAAAATGGGACATGTAAGTTGTCTGCTCTTCATTTTTTTTTTTTGTGAGCAATAAATGTGTATGTTGTTTACCAGACTATACTAACTGGTTGTGTAGCAATATTCGACATTACTAAGGTAGGCTTCAAGCAATGTTTAAAAATTTAACTGACTGAGGACTGAACTGAATGGTCTTTCTAGTCTTTCTAAGAATTTGTTATGGTGGCAATTTTCCCGAAATTTAATATCCAAACTATTGACCATTCCATTATGTTTCCTGTGCTTTACTGTTTAGGCTTATAAGCCCTCGTACATCGTAAAATATCACCTTTTTGTAACAGCAATAACGTGAGCTTTAGTTAACAAAGATGATGAGCTCAGATTAAAAAAAAAATTATACACTTATTTTAAAAAATATATATTTTTTTATGATAAAATTCAATAACATTTGTATATTCGACTATCTACTTCATTTTCCAACCTTTTAGTTGCTAGTTTATTTGATAATTGCTGCTTAATCACGTTCTTAGCAAAATTATCGATTTTATGGTCGATGAAGCAAAAATGTTTCAAAATGTGTGAAGTCATAATATTTTCCACCAATTCTATACCGCAAGTTGTTCACTGTATACAATTAACTGTAAAAAAACTTAACTTTGGAAATAAACTAGTTCTCAACAATTATATACATTTAACAAAGTCAATAATCATTGTTTACATTTAGGTTCAATGAACCCTTTGTTCACATTTTCTAGGTCAATCTCCCTTTGTTTACATTTTACAAGGTCAATGACTCTTTCCTTTACATTTAGCCAAGTCCACAACATTTTTTTTACATTTAGCGCAGTCAAGAACCTTTGCTTACATTTGGTTTTACTGAACCTTTTGTTTACGTTTTGTAAGGTCAATGACTTTTTGTCGCCAAATTTTGTAGTTTGTCTTCGGTGCTTAAGTTAAGATTGACGGTCAAGAAGGCTTTTCTATCAGTTTAGCGGAATTACCAGGTAATCGTCTAATACGAGCAGCTTCCTACAGCCCAGACGTCTCAATAGTGTCTCCTCATAAGCTTCGCGAGCTTGATTAAGATTGGGTCTAAAAATATGTGATTACTACTTCATTTTGTTCTTAGCGAATAGTTTGGCTCCTAAAAATTTTGCCACAAAGCAGAATTGTGGAAATTCACTGTCCTATTTTTTCCAAAAGGAACGAAAGTCTAGGGTTTAAGACGAAAAAAATAATAATTTTGTTATTGCATTCGATGTATTTGACCTTACACATAAGAATTTTCACTTTTATCTACTTACTAATTAAAAATCGGAAGGAAATTCGACTAACATTTTTGTGTAGATGGTGAAATTTTCCTTTTTTCTTAATTTGAAAAATTTTTTTGAATAATTCAATATATTTAAAATATGATTCAATAAGTCATTATTAGTGCCAATAAAAGGCCCGATCGCATTACTTTTATTATTTCTTTGCATTTATAATAAATTTTTCGATTGCAAATTCTTTATGCACATGCAGATATCAGTGAATCAGGGTTTCTCTTATTGTGCAGTGACATGGTTTAATTTCCTGGCGCATGAATCACAAAAGTTCCACATAAATGACACAGCAATTTTATCACAAAAAAAACAAGTGCATTAAATTAAAGTCATATGTAAATGTAATGCAAAAAGTAGTATAAAAAAATTATGTATGACAAAAAAGAGTGAATATTAGATATGAAAGAAGCTTTCACTTTAATTGGTGTTTTGTGGAAAAGTGATATCAACTTTACGTATAAAAATTTGTAATATAAAAAAATTTATATTTATATACTATGAACTAGTTTGTGCACTAACCTTTTTAGTTTATTATATTATAATATATACTACTATGAGCAAAAAATTGTAAGACTTAATTTGATCTTCAAAATCTATGTCGCCCCCTCAAAGTAATTCGCCTTGGCAATGCTTCTTCTAATCCTCAAAACAGTTGTTTAAGTAAATTTCCACAATAACCTTCTATGGTCGTAGCAATTCACGTTTAATATCTTTAAAACGGCTTCTCCAGAGCGGTCGTTTCGGTTTGCTGAAATAGCCAGAAATCACACGGAGCTAAATCAAGCGAACATGGTCGTTGCTGCACGATATTGGTTGAAAATTTTACGTGTAGGTTCGCGCAAATGATGCATAACACTTAGGTAGTATTCCTTGTTGACAGTTTCGCCGGCAGGAAGGAATTCGCAGTGCACCACACCTCGATAATCGAGAAAACTGTCAGCATAATCTTGATTTCACCGGCTTTGACGTATTTTTTTTTTTGTGTCTTCAGCTTACTGTTGCCACGATATTTGACCGATGGAATGTCTGTTTCCGAATCGTAATCATAAATGCAAGACTCATCGCCAGTAATACATAATACGTTTAATGACTTCCTGGTAGTCGGAAAGCATTGGTTCACAGACGTTAACGCGGTATTGGTTTTCGAAAAAAATGGTATATTTTGCTTCATTTTTTCTAAATAATCCTTTCACTGATATTCCAAAGATGCTAGTAAGTTTTCTGACTGTTAATCGTCGATTATTAAACACCAATTCCTTTATTTTATTGACGTGTTGATCATCAGTTTATGTTGATGGCCGTCCTGGACGTTCCCGATCCTCTTTAAACAATTTATACCTATCAAAAGCAATTGTCCACAGCAAGCATTTATCAGCGAAGGTATTTTGCAGCATTCTGAACGTTTCGGCACCAGAAACTTGATTCCGCGCACAAAATTTAGTTGAACTTCTTTGTCGAATAACTTCACTCATCGTAAAATGCACTTTATCTACTTACTTCAGAAAGACAAGCGCATATATAGTATAAATGATCACGATGACGAGACGAGTTGAAATCCGCCTGTCTGTCCGTCCATCCGTCCGTCTATTTGTGTAAGGTGTAAGGTTTAATTTGGGTAAAAATTGAGATATCTTGATACTACCAAGTCTAAAAACCCCCATTAAATGAAAGCCTATAAGTGACATAACTTACACACAAATTTAAGGTATAAAACTGAAATTTGGAATCACAGTGGCACTGGACGTTTATGGGAAAAACAATTTGTAAAAGTGGGGGAGACCCCGCCCTTCAGTAAGTTTAATGTACAAACTTTCTGAACAACTCAAGCTACAATAATCAAATTCGTCTGGCGCAAATATTATAAAAGCTCCTACCGACAGTGTGAAAATGGTTGAAATCGGATGATACGCCAGCTCATTCCCCATACAGCGGTACTGTTAAAATCTACGCGTGATAAAGCCGTGGGGGGAAAAAGCCGGAGTAAAAATTGGACGATGGGTGTGGTAATTTAAATTCTCTCTAATTCTCTCCTTTCCAGTACACAAATCAAGAAGTAATTAATATAACGGGATAAAACTTTGCACGATTAATGTCTCTAGTGTATGCCACCTTATGACCAAACATTTTCCAAACCCAAACAAAGCCTGTTCAAGCCCCTAGATACCGAATGTTTGGACCCCAGCATTTATAGTTGACATTTTACCACAAATATTGATCAATGATTCAAATTTATAATTGAACTTCAGTAGTAACAGAAGATTTTCAAAGTTCCAGTTGACTTATACCGAAAATATCGATTAATATGTGAGTTATGTATCTCAATGAAAATGACAAGGCGTGTTTTACTCATAACAGTATATCTTTGTGCCTCGAAGAGATAAAATTAAGTGAAAACATGACCTAGTCCCCATATAAGTAAAATCATGAGTTTCGAACATCCGGCTGAATTTACCCCATGTGATTGTTGATGGTATGTGAATCGCAGAGAATCTCAGAAGGACATTTTATTAGTATGCGGTGGTATTGGCAAAAGTTGACAAATTCGGGTCGGTACTTAATATTGGGTAGTCGGAAAAGTCTTTTCGTATTTCTAATCCAAATTCAACTTATTTTTTTTAATATTTATACTAATAAATTAATAATTAAATAAGTACCATTTTGGTCTACCACTTTTTGGCATTTTTAAGCTAGAGGTATTACTCCATTAATATAAAACTTTCATCGGTGTAAATCGAAATTTCCAGAACGGAAGCAAGCGAACCATTGTTGTATTATAGGAACTGATGTAGTATTGTCTCCTAAACTTCACAAATTTCATTGGCTGCTTGCGTGGCATTTTTCTCTTTTTTATACAAAAATTTCAAAATATAGCGAATTTCTTCATTATTTTCACTCACTTTTGAACAGCTGAACCTTTTTTACAACTTTCCCGAATTTAATTTTTTTTTTTGTGTTAAATAAAGCTTTCTCACCTTTCCAACACTATATTTCAATGACATAATGTGATTGGTAGCACTGCAGACATACAACTGCAGCGACATCTAATAACAAAATACGAAAAGACTTTTTCGACTACCCAGTATCAAGTTTTGCCAGTAGCTAAAAGAATTTTCCGGTCTTTCATATATTATATATTCTTTGTTCTCGCAAATTGTATGGATTTTAATGCATTCAAATTCAGTGATTTTTATTCCATTACGACTTTTTTGTGGTCAGTTATACAATTGCATCACGAATAAAATTAACAAACTGAGTTTTAAATTTAGCTTGCGATTACTACAATTAGTCATTTCATTAGGCCTATTTCGTATAATTTGTATTTTTGATAGACTTTCCATATTTACAATACTTTCTTCCTAATAAAATAAATTGTAAAAATAGTGGAAATTGGGTTGGGTCAATTAACTTACCTCATATTAATCGTTTATTAAATTCAACACATGTTTCTCCATTTTAAATAATGTGCTGTTAATTTGAAATGTGTAAATGTGCTTTGAATTTATTATTTCAAATACACGAGAATATTAATGCATTTGATGATATAAATAAATTTTTAATGACTTATTCATGAGGGACTCATATATAGAAAACAGAGCAATGACTTTATTAATTGAAATTATAATTTCGAATTTCATTCATTTTTAATGGAAAGCAAAGTGAGTAATGAGTTTACCGGGTGGATCACTATTATTATTGAAACTTCTTTTTTAATTTGTTGCATAAGAATTCTACGGTGTTTTCAAAATTTTATATCAAAACTGCAAAACGTTTAAACTAATAAAACTAGTTTATCTTCTAATTGTTGTCAAATTACCTATAAATCAACCATCAAGCACTTGCCAAATAAGAACACCAAGAAAAAAGGTAAAAACAAAATATCTCATTTAAAATTTTGTCGCGCGAAAATTTACAGCTGATCAAGCGTAAATTTCTACAGCTTCACAGGTACATCTCTTTAGCGATCACCATTTACGGTCGCTACTGCTAAACCAAATCCCTCACTTCCATATATACATGCATGTTTGTAGTGTGAATTTATATATCCGGGTACAATTCCTCATGCATACGAGTACACACTTACCGAGCGAATGTAAATAGCTTTTAGCGTAGTTCATGGGGCAAACAGCGTCAACGAACCGTTTTGTGCAAATCGTCGCGCTCGTGTATCCATCAAAATTAAGGCAATAAAGTCGTCACTTAATAGTTAGAATTGTTCCGCAGCTGAGTTTTGCCTCGCGGATTAGTAGCGGAACGTAGGGAGGTGTAGGTGATTTAGTGGCCGTCAAGTGAGCATATGCTGGTGTACATATAAGGTGGGCTCAAAAAGTAAGATAGCTCCAATTCTGCGAAGTTTGTCTATTTAAAGTTGACTTTAATCTTATTTTATTTGAAAACTGAGAAGATGATAATAATTAACCTCACTCTGGCAGCAACTCTCAGCTGATGAATGTGATTTGAGTAAAAGCATGTTTTTAAATTTCCTATGACTTCTTCTTATTTCGTAAATTGAAATGAAAAAAGATTTTTCAATATTAAGAAGCTAAATTCATCAATCCTGGAAGATGTGATTTGAGCACAGATATAAGTGTTGGCATACGAGTTTTGTAGTTGAAAAAGTTTCTTTAAGGAGACCGATATTATTGTTGATATATGAAAAAGTGTTTAATGGAAAGAGGAAATCGCCATACTTTTTGAGCACACCTCGTATATGTATGAACACATAGAGTATTCCATCCATACAAAGGCTTCAATTAATATATTCTTATTTTTGCTCTTTTTCACGCTTTTCGTACTTTTTCTTAATGAATGTGCACTTGCTACTGTACACATTTATTTATACACATATGTATGTGTATTCATGGGTATATATTACGAAATTTTTCATACATACATTTTGGCTTAGCTCTTGTATATTCGACTTACAACTATCATTCATAAGCGGATAATTATCCCCAACTTTAAAATTAGATAAAGTTTTTACATATAGGTCCCGGGAAAAACCATCCAAATGCGCTTACCACTGATTTTGTAATCTTTAGGTCGAAAGCGTTGGTACTTTTCAATGTGTTACAATAACAGTGTGGAACATTTTTGGGATTATTGTCTGGGGGGGTGAGAAATTCCAAGAATTACAATTTCTTTTTGTTTTTATTTGTTTTTATTCAAAAAAGTGTCATTTATCGCCTTTTTTATAAAATAACTCCAGACTTCTGGCCATAAACTACTAAAAAAATAAAGTAAACATTTTTATAATTTTTTATTTTTATATTATTTATTTATTTTTAATACCCTTTGAGGGTCTTACTATACTGACCTAGTACTATGACCTAGTACCATCACCCTGACTGTTGTACTGTGTAATGTGCTTGATCCAATATTCACAGCTTATGTGAGACCTGAATTATTGATGAAGTCTCTTGGATTTCGGTATATCCATGATTTTTGTATTATCATGTAATCTCTCTATAGATAAAGTTGTAATTTGCTCCTAAACCTATCTCATTAAATTCTTCTTCTTTATTGGAAATATTTCGTCTTGCGCTCGTTCACTACCAGACCCATTTGCTTCGCTTCTTTGGCCAACATGGAATTGTATACTTTTGTAGAAGATTGTGCCTTCTCTATTCAGATCTGCAGCTCGAATTATTTTCTCCAGGATAAGATTGAAGAAGTCACACGATAGGGTCTAAAACTTTGTTTAATATCGAACGGCTCGGGGAGGACCTTCCCGATCCTGACGGAGCTTTTGGTATTGCTCAACGTCGGAGAGGTCCTTCCCGATGCTGACGGATCTTTGCGGGGATACAAAATTCAGACAGCGACAGCTCCTTTTCGTGCTGTCAAAAAAACTTTGAAATCGACGAAGAGGTAATGTGTGTAGACCTCCTTTTCACGCGTCTTTCCCAAAATTTGGCGCATGGTGAATATCTGGTCAGTTGTTGATTTTCGAGTCCTGAAGCCACACTGATAGGATCCAATCAGCTTTATGATGGTGAGCTTTAATCTTTTACACGGTTCGCTCGATCAAACCTTATATGCGATGTTGAGGAGGCTTATCCCACCGTAGTTGCCGTAGATTTTGGGGTCTTCCTTTTTGTGGATTGGACAACTCACACTAAAATTCACTAATACATGCTCCTTATCAGTTCTTCGTCGTCGTATTTGAATAGCTCGGCCGGCAATCCATCGGCACGCTGTTTTGTTATTCTTCAAAGAGGTAATTGCTATTTGAACTTCTTCGGACATTGAAACGTCTGCTTCATCGTCATCGGTTGGGGAATTTGGTTCAGCATATCCAGGTGTTATGTTTTTACTGCTGTTCAGCAGGCTGACGAAGTCTTCAATTCATAATATCAGTATGCTCTGGGCATCAGTTGCTAGATCACCTCTGGAGGTTCTACAAGAGATTTAAGAATATAATCTATCGAAATATGGTTTAGTCCGGTTTTGAAACCTTCCCTTAGTCAGCGTATCTTTGCCGCCTTATCAAGCTCTTCATACTCACGTATTTCGGCCTCTGTGTTTTTTCTGTAAATTCATCTCGCTTCACTCTTTAGCTCCCGGTATTTATCCCGCGTTGTGGTCAATTGTAACGATGCGAGGTAGGCAGGCTGTTTTCCCTCCGCCGCGACACGATACTTCTCATCGTAGTACCCTTTGTTCTTTTTGCCTTCCATTTTTTTGTCGTCCCATATTTTTATACCGCGTTGCTGGCGAGTGCTTCAAAAGAGCAGAGAAAATCGACGGTGGCTTTACGATCCGGAGATAGATCGATACCAGGTTTTGAATTTTTTTAAACTATAACTTTACTGTTATAAGCATTTCTAGGATATATTCAGCACCAGTTTCACTGTTTCATAAAAATGGTTGCAACATTTTATGGTACTCTCATTTCAATTTCATATATTTACATTAACATTACGTGACTTTCTGCCGCTGCTGAAAATTCGCTGGAAACATTGTCTTATCTCCAAAAATATGTTTTGAGATAGTAAATTCTCAAAAATTCAAGTTGTACGTCATGTATGTATCTAGATACATACATACATATATTCACTTTGCCAGTTCCTGCTATTTGTTTATTTATGTGTTTGTACTGTATGTGTTTTCTTCCTAAAAAGCAAGCTTATGCGCATGCGCAACTTCATACAACTTAATCAGCGAGTGCCTGCATGCCCACTGAACGCTTGAAGTAATATAAAAGGAAAGTTAAAAGACAAATCAACAAGCAAACAAATATTGAAATTCATAAAGTTCAACATACTTTAAAGTACTAAAAGAAAAAAGCGTACTTGTAGACACTAGGGTTGTTCACATATATATATATATGATAAAAAATGTATATTAGACTCAAAAAAATTCTTCTATGGTATACATACTTACATACTTGTATTTATTTGACATTATTAAAAGTTGTTGCATGTATTTACTCTGTAAATTATTTTTAGTTCTTTTTACAGACTAGGAAACTACGGGAATTAATTAGGCCTTCGTCCCAGAAAAATTATGTTATTCTTTACTTAAATTCAACTTTATTTGTTTTTTTTACTTTTACTAACGAAAACAAGTCACTAAATCAGTTTGAACTATCAAAAAACATATATTTTTAATGTATCAGATGGTTCCTCCGTTGAATCCACTTTTCGATGACTCGTTACAGCTTTTCGAGTATAACTCCAGTAACTGGCGAATGACACGCGTGATGTTTTGTTCCAAGGCCTGAATTGAAGCCGGATTGTCCGCATAGACTTTATACAGTTCCCCATAGGAAAAAGTCTAACAGTAGATATCACACGATCCTGATGGCCAATCGATCGGTCCAAAAGATGAAATTATCTGCTTACCGAAGTGTTCTCTCAATAAATCCGTTGATTGATGCGATGTGTGGGAAGTGGCGCCGTCCTGTTGAAAATGAATGTCGCCACTATCACGAGCTTCAATTACAGGCATCAAATAGTCGCTTATCATGGCGCAATAACGGTCGCCATTGTCGGTTACATTCACACCGGTATTATTTTAATAATAATAAGGACGGATGATTCCTCTATAAGTCACCCATCATTTCCGTACTGCTATATGGTGCAGAGGCTTGGATGATGACAACAACCGATGAGTCGACGTTGCGAGTTTTCGAGAGAAAAGTTCTGCGAAAGATTTATGGTCCTTTGCGCGTTGGCCAAGGCGAATATCGCATTCGATGGAACGATGAGCTGTACGAGATATACGACGACATTGACATAGTTCAGGGAATTAAAAGACAGCGGCTACGCTGGCTAGGTCATGTTGTCCGGATGGACGAAAACGCTCCAGCTCTGAAAGTATTCGACGCTGTACCCGCCGAGGGAAGCAGAGGAAGAGGAAAACCTCCACTCCGTTGGAAGGACCAAGTGGAGAAGGACCTGGCTTCGCTTGGAATATCCAAATGGCGCCACGTAGCGAAAAGAAGAAACGACTGGCTGTTGTTAACTCGGCTATAATCGCGTAAGCGGTGTCTACGCCAGTAAAGAAGAAGAAGAGAAGATTCCACCAGCCTACAAACCACACCACATTATTGTTTTTTCTGTATGAAATGACAGCTTTTGAATCTTTTCACGTTGATCCCAAACGCGGCAATTTTGCTTGTTTTCATATCCATTGAGCTAGAAATGGACCTCATCGCTGAACAAAATTTGGCTCAAAATCGTCAGATCTTCTTGGAACTTTTCAAGAGCCCATAGAACGAAGCGATGTCGTTTGGGAATGTCAAGCGGCTTCAGTTCTTGCAAAAGCAGTATTTTGAACGCTTTCAATTTCTCGACGTAAAATGCGTCAAGTCGTTCCATACGTCTGTCCGAATTGCTGCGAACTGCGCCGAATCGACTCTCCACGGTCTTCTAAAGGGTGATTTTTTAAGAGCTTGATAACTTTTTTTAAAAAAAAAACGCATAAAATTTGCAAAATCTCATCGGTTCTTTATTTGAAACGTTAGATTGGTTCATGACATTTACTTTTTGAAGATAATTTCATTTAAATGTTGACCGCGGCTGCGTCTTAGGTGGTCCATTCGGAAAGTCCAATTTTGGCAACTTTTTCGAGCATTTCGGCCGGAATAGCCCGAATTTCTTCGGAAATGTTGTCTTCCAAAGCTGGAATAGTTGCTGGCTTATTTCTGTAGACTTTAGACTTGACGTAGCCCCACAAAAAATAGTCTAAAGGCGTTAAATCGCATGATCTTGGTGGCCAACTTACGGGTCCATTTCTTGAGATGAATTGTTGTCCGAAGTTTTCCCTCAAAATGGCCATAGAATCGCGAGCTGTGTGGCATGTAGCGCCATCTTGTTGAAACCACATGTCAACCAAGTTCAGTTCTTCCATTTTTGGCAACAAAAAGTTTGTTAGCATCGAACGATAGCGATCGCCATTCACCGTAACGTTGCGTCCAACAGCATCTTTGAAAAAATACGGTCCAATGATTCCACCAGCGTACAAACCACACCAAACAGTGCATTTTTCGGGATGCATGGGCAGTTCTTGAACGGCTTCTGGTTGCTCTTCACCCCAAATGCGGCAATTTTGCTTATTTACGTAGCCATTCAACCAGAAATGAGCCTCATCGCTGAACAAAATTAAAGCGCGAAACACATTTCGAACCGAACACTGATTTTGGTAATAAAATTCAATGCTTTGCAAGCGTTGCTCGTTAGTAAGTCTATTCATGATGAAATGTCAAAGCATACTGAGCATCTTTCTCTTTGACACCATGTCTGAAATCCCACGTGATCTGTCAAATACTAATGCATGAAAATCCTAACCTCAAAAAACTCACCCGTTAGTACACTCTCAGCTACGGTTGCTACATGTATATTTTCTTCACTGCGTGCTGTAGACGCGGTCTATTCGGTCCAATATTATCCAATAATGAATGTTGGGTCTCAAGATGGGTGATGGTGTTGCGAATAGTACGCTTAGTAGGCCGATTAGTTTGATATATTTTCTTTACCGAACGTGAATTTTCGTAATAATGTTGAACGATTTGTAGACGTTGTTCAGGCGTAAGTCTTTCCACGCGTGATCTGTCGAAAAAAGGCTATTGAAAAAATTACCTCTACTTGGATCACCCGTTAGTTTATCAGTTTTGTCCCAGACACATAAATATATTATTTCTACATGAAAGTGTTTCACTGATAGGACAACATCTATATCAAATAATCAGTTACTAGTTTTCAAAAAGTACATCTCAAATATTTACTTCCAAAATTTGTTTGCATAACTACAAAAATAAAATAAATAAAAGCAAAACAGCTAATAAAAAACGCACAAATTAAATACTCATCAAAAAAAAAAATACTAAAAAATAACACGTTCTTTTTTCGAATGATTTCTTATTGCAACACGTATCCCACACACACCTACAAATGACACAAGGAGGCCGTCTCCCAGTGCTGGACTTTACTTCATTGGACTGGATTATGAATTCTGATATGGATTACGTGCCGTCGCCAGGAAGATGAAACGTCACGTCAACATGACCGCAAGCAAATAAATATAGGAGATACAGATACAGACACATACATATATATGTAAGTACACACACACACATAAAAATAATATAATACTTTCTACTGTACTTTAAATGAATACATAATCAGTTGTAGTTGTATTTAGTTATATGTGTAGGTGTACACTTGCGAGGTGATATCAATATGTTGAGGCGCACTTCTTGCTCCTTCCTTTCCCCTACATAGGTGTCCACAATTGTTTGGTCTCACGTAAAGATCAAATATCGCAATGTGATGCATTGCCGCACGTTGTGGCGAGATAAAATCGCATATCTATACAATTTTGTTTGTATTTTTTGTATTTCTAGTGCTGTGCTTGCACCGCCCGCACTTTTTTAATGTTTATTATGATTTTGTTTTTGTTTTTTTTACTTTGACAGTATGAGTGACAGCGCATGCTTGCCGCCGTCAATGTTGCAACTATTATTTGTTTTTGTTTTGCTTTGTCGGTGTTTTGTCTTTATTGGAGATAACGCTCCGCATGCACTAATTTGTTGCAATGGGTGCTTGGGCACAAGCGATACAAAAGTAAATAAAATATTTCATTACACAATACTCATGCCGATTTCGATGCATGCCACATGGCATATGCCATAAAGGCTCGAAATGAAGGAAGATAATTTTATACTTAACAAAAGTTGTCTTCAAAGTCTTGGAGCGCGTATGTCGATTTTTTTAATGTAAAATCCTTTATTAAATTCAATTGTCTAAGAAATCGATTTTTGCTGTGCTGCTGAATAGCTGAATTTCAAATTTTTATAAAAGTGGTTATACACACACTTGATCCTCTTTTTCATGGTTAACTGGCGCAGTACATACATTAGGTTTTCTAATAAAAAAAATGGATGACATACGACAATATCAAGCGAAAACAGTCGTGGCCGAAGGCTGGTGAATCGTTCCAAACAGTTGCCAAGCAGGGATTGACGGCCTGGAAGGTTTTGCTGTGTGTTTACACTGTTCATGAACAACCATTACATTCACTAATTCAATGTACCGCAAGACGCTCCGCAAACTCTCCTACGCGTAACGGGGTTGGAAACATTGATCATCGTCGACATGTTGGACGGATGGATCGAAATCTTCAGCGCGACGTGTAAAACTGCGCTGGTCACTGAAAACACTCCTGTCCACTACTGTCTGCACAAGGTTAGAGAGAAACCTCTCTGGTGAACTATCGAACTATAGGACTCTAGGAAAACAAAGCGTCCTGCAGACATTTATTCAACAAAGGCCGAAAAAGTAAGTCAACTGACGACTGACCGTTGTGTAAAACGGGACTTGCAATATACAAGTCGGAGTTAAGAAAGGCAAAGGAACTTCAAACAGGCTCCGGCACTCGAAGTGTAACCAATTAAAAACACCATAAATTCGATTTGGAAAATTATTTTTAATTATTTTAAAGTACAAAATGTCTGAAAATAATCATAAATTCAGGACCAATTCACTTTTGGTCGATATGATCACCTTTTGCCTTAACTATGGCCTTGCGAAAAGCTTCTGCGAAAAAGTGGAGTGCTGTCATGAGTACTTAGGTTCAGGCGTATCCTCATATCCTTGGATTATCTTAAGGACGCAAATGGCAAATTCCCTTATGCTCACTTCCCGAGCAATACGTCCTCTAGAGGGATATCTCTTGGAATACTGCAAGATGATTAAGCGGCCTTTATCGGCCATAATGATGATGAACGGCGCTTGCTCTTGGCGATGAATTCGTTAAACCCGTTCAAATCCGCGGTACTGGATGGCATCATACCAGCGCAGCTGCAGCTGACTGTTAAGGTGCCTTGCAAGGAACGTTGACACTTATCTATGTGAAGTGCATAAGACCGGGTTACATCCCGGCGGCCTGGATACGGGTCAGAGTTACGTTCATCCCGAAGGCTGGTTGGGGGCTCTCACGTTCCGGTCAAGAGCTTCAGGCCCTTCTCCTTCTTCTTACCAAGAACTGTGAGGAGACTGATAGATTGGTACATAAGGAGGCATATTCGGAGAGACCATTTATCAGGAGCGCAACATGCTTATTGTAAAAGGAATTCGGTGGATATTGCCCTGCAATACCATTGTGTCAAGGCTTGAGGAAGCTAATAGGATCAAAGAATGTGCTGTTGAGACCGTCCTTGATATTGAAGGAGCTTTCAATAATTTACTGCTGGAAGCAGTCGTAACTGCTCTGAAGGGTTTTGGAATTGAATCAAACCCCAAACATTTCATTTTCAGTCTTCTGTGCGACAGAGTGATTAAAACGGTTGATTGTAATACAGTCGATGTAGCACTTATGGTCAAAGGAATGCTCCGGAGTACCGTGTATGAGTTGACGCAAGGGTATTTCGGCGTCGTAAAACATTGAGCAGTCCGAAGTGGTCTTGCCATCTAACCCAATAAAGCCAAGATGGTTTATTTACTAGAGGATACAAGACACCTCATTGGCACCGCTACCCTATGTGGGGAGACATCCGTCTGCAAATTTTGGATACAGTGAAATATTTAGGGCTCATCCTGGATAGGAAGCTTTCTTGGACGCCTTTTTGCCACTTTGACTTCATACCGGATCAGTTAGATTATGGAGTCGCCAAACTGAACTCTGACTTCTTCTCTGCCTATATACCGACGAGGGAGTTGAGGGTCGAAAGAAGCCGTTGGAGGAAAGGGACAGTGAGCTTTTTTACGGATGGGATGGGAATCTTGGAAGAGGGGATTGCTGTCAGGAGCTCTCTATCAACTCCAGCTTCAGACTTCCTGATATTGCAGTGTCTTCCAACAAGCCAAGGTTACAGCAATTAAGGTAGCAGCAGATTTACTGCTCCCGTCGGTGCTCCCGTATCCATCCTCTATTAGATAGCTGGGCTTACATCGGTACATGCGCTGTCGCAAAACCATATTGGCCCAAAATCGATCGTAAGAGATCCAGCGATATCTATGCCCTTAGTAAGACTAGCCTCTCTCTAGTTGAGGCTTTTAACAGGCCATTGCCCTATTGGCGGCCATGCTGTAAGGTTGAGAATCTTACCAGGCGCCTGCTGGAGAAGCTGTATGGAAGAAGATGAGGTGGAAACAACTCAACATCTTCTTCTTGACTGTCCCGCGTTTGTGAGGTCCACACTACACAATATGCATTTTTGTACGGAAATATTCTACCACTGAGTGAGCAAAAAGGTGCCCTGCAACCTTTTTTTTTTTCTTTCTCACACATTTATATTAGAATTTCAGCTTTCAGCGTCTTCGAAAAAATCGATTTCTCACCAGGATTTTGCATTTTTTCAATGCCCCGCCAGAACGCTACATTGACAAGTTACTCGCAAAACAAGCTACAATAGACATTCAGAATAGAGCAGCAAGGTGTCACAGTTTTTGTTTTTGCGAAATTTGGGGGCATTGATTAAGGAGGAAATTTTCTTAAAAATCTGTTTTACCGTCAAATTTTTTAGAGTAAATATTATGTTGTCAAATATCTCCCTTCCGCCTTTTTTTCAATTTCGCGGCTATGTATAACGCGTTATAGAGTTCGTATCTGGTAATATTACACATCGTTTGGAAGGTCTTGACATAACCTACAAAACGACGTTGTTTTAGGGGATGGTACTCTATCACTTCGAACTGCGGACGAATGGTTTCGACGATTCAGAGCGGGTGAAAACGACACCATGGATAAGCCACCCGGCGGAAGACCTGTGACGACGAATACCGATCAAATCATGGAAAACATCGTGTTAGACCGGCATGTGGCATCTCGTGACAACGCCTAGAAGATGGAAGTTAGTCACCAAACCATTTTAAACCATCTGCAGAAGGCTGGATACACAAAAAAGCTTGATGTTTGGGTGCCGCATGATTTGACGAAAAAAAAACTTCTGGACCAAATCAACGCCTGCGATATGCTGCTGAAACGGAACGAACTCGACTCATTTTTGAAGCGTATGGTGACTGGCGATAATAAAAGGATCACATACGACAATATCAACCGAAAACGGTCGTGGTCGGCGAATCGTTTCAAACAGTGGCCAAGCCGGGATTAATGGCCAGGAAGGTTTCCTGTATGTTTGGTGAGATTGGAAGGGAATAATGCTCTATGGACTGCTCCCATATGGCCAGAGGCTTAATTCTACGATCTACTGCGAACAACTGGAGCGCTTGAAGCAGGCGATCGACCAAAAGCGTCCAGAATTGGTAAACAGGAAGGGTGTAGTGTTCCACCAGGACAATGCCAGTACATACACTTCGTTGATGACTCGTCAGAAGCTACGGGAGCTCGGATGGAAAGTTTTGTCGCATCCACCATATAGCCCGGACATAGCGCCAAGTGATTACCACCTGTTCCTGTCTATGGCGAACGCCCTTGTTGGTGTAAAGTTGAACTCAAAAGAGGCTTGTGAAAAGTGGCTGTTCCAGTTCTTCGCAAATAAGGAGGGAAGGCTTCTACGAGGGGGGTATTCTGAAGTTGCCGTCTAGATAGAAACAGATTAACGAACGAAACGACGCATATTTGAACTAAATACGCTCACTGTAACACTTTTTATAAAGCAATAAATAAAGAATAAAAAAGCGGAAGGGAGATATATAGCATATCGCACAGAAAAAATAATTTTTTTGTGGATGCCAAGGAATTTTTTCTAAAGGCGCCTTATTATGTCGCCTTCAAGTTTTTTTTTTTGGATTCCAGGGTAACAATCAGGGTGGGGAATTTTTTAAAACATTATTTGCTATCAAATTAATTGGTTTTTGATTCCAGGGTAACATTCGTAAGGGAACTTGAGCGAAACCTCATTTTGAGGTTTAAATTTCATTTAAAAACCCTATAAATAAATAACACAATCGTTTATTATTGAAATTCAGTTGTTCTTCTTTATTCAAATGTTCGTCTTTCATAATAATTAACTTAATTATTATCTAAAAAAATATATATGTGTATATTTAAAATGTATTTATCGTTCTATTAACAAAAAATAGCATAACTCCAAAGTACTCACTTCTGAGCGTGCGCTTGTTAAAACGAAGTCACACATTTTTTGTTATATCGTCGCCTTTATACATTCTTATACATATATATTTACCGTTATTGCTTCTGAGTCTTTATATTTTTATAAATTAATTTATATATGTATGTCAAATAATTAAAATTACAACTAAAAAAAAGTTGAATAAACTTTAAAGTAAATACATATATATTATATTCAAAGCGCTTACTGGCTAATTGCGAAAAACACTCATATTTCGCGTGCTTTTATAATAGAGATTATAAGCTAAAATGCTAACCAAAAAAAATTAGTTGAATTCGCTTCACTTTCATCATCATGTTTAGTACATTTTTCATAAAAAAAAAATCAAAAAATTGCGCTAAAATTAAATATGAAACTATTTTTTTTTATTTTATTAAATTATAAAAAAAGGGTATGCTAAATAAAATCGCTTACATTTACGAAAAAAATTTCAAAATAAAAAAATTTAATTAAATTAATTTAAAAATATAATTTTCAATAAGCAGTTTTGTTGTTTGTTTGTATGTAGTTAGAAGCAGTATGCGTTACGCCATCAAAATATTCCAAAGTATAATTCGCTGTTCCGTACTTTGCTCAGTTTCGTTTAGCATTATTGTTGTTTATGACGATGGTTATTCTCATGTATGTGTGTTTGTGTGTGTGTTTGCAAATGTCTTTATAAGCATTAACTGTTTTTACCCTAATCAGCGGCGCCGCGTTCAGCAGCCGTTACGAGTAAAACGCTAGCAGTATCAATAATAATAAATTTCTTAATCAATGATCACAACTCTTATTTTAATATGTATTGTATATAAAAAAATTGAATGCTCATTTAGTGTTTTCAATTTTTTTTTGTTTGCTTTTTCTTTTTGTTTTTGTTATATTTAGTAATTGTATATGAAAATGTATAGTTTCAGTATTTGTTTTTGTTTTTACTTATTTTTTACTCTCATTAGCAAAAAACTAATAGATTTGAAATTCACAAGCTCAACTCCCTTTATTTATTTATTTTTTTTTAATAAAATTTTATTTTTTCATTTTTATTTGAAGTTAAAAATTTTATTTCCTTTTTAGAATGTTAACTTTGCGCATTTTGATTTGTAGGCATTACTTTTAATGGAGTGTTGTTGTTGCATTTTGATTTTATTTATTTTTCATTTATATCCTTTCGATAATTTGTAGACTTTGCGTTTTTCTTTTTGTTTTTTTTTTTTTTTTATTTTCACCCAATCTCAGTTAACTTTATTTATGTATAATTATTTCTTAACCCTTAAACATTTGTATACATACATACTATAGTTGAAATATGTATAAAATTCGCGTTTTGATATCGAAATTAATGTGTAATGTGTATTTATTTCAATAATTTTTTTTAGGCATGTCACCAATGCATCTATACACCTGTTTTAGTGTGTAGAGAACGCAGTGGCATACCGTTAAGTGGCTGCATTGCAAAGGAATCTCAACTCATGTCATCTCATGAGTGTGTGTATTTGTGTGTACAAATGACTGAGCATTGTGTGTGTGTGGAATCGTGTTTTTCGTGTAATCTACTTATTGCTTTTATGTGCGTCTTGTATATTTGTGTGTTGGTTGCTTGCAGATTGTAGTTGTAGATATGTATGTAGTATGTGGCTTGCATGTATATGGTGTTGGAGGATCTCGAAGCATCTTAGTTTAGTATTCAGTGGCACTCACGTTGCTATTCGCACTAAAGAAGTGGCTGTAATGAGAGAGAGAGAAAAATTTAAATTAATTAAAATTATATTAGCATACAAAAATACTTTCAAATTTAATTAACATATTTTCTGGATAGGCCCTGAAACGGTTTAAGATACAGCTCTTTTGGAGAGACCCTGCACCGGTTTAGGGTACAGCTTTTCTGGATATGCCCTGAAACGGTTAAGGATACAGCTCTTTTGGAAAGACCCTGCGACGGTTTAGGGTACAGCGTTTCTGCATAGGCCCTGCAACGGTTTTAGCTACAGCTATTGTGGATAGGTCCTGCTACGGTTTAGGGTACAGCTTTTCTGGATAGGCCATGCATCGGTTTAGGGTGCAGCTTTTCTGGATAGGCCCTGAATCGGTTTAGGGTACAGCGTTTCTGGATAGGCCCTGCTACGGTTTAGAGTACAGCTTTTCTGGATAGGCCCTGCAACGGTTTAGGGTACAGCTTTTCTGGAGAGACCCTGTAACGGTTTAGGGTACAGCTTTTTGGATAGGCCCTGAAGAGGTTTAGGGTACAGCTATTCAGGATTGGCCCTGTATGGTTTAGGGTACTGCTTTTCTGGATAGGCCCTGTATCGGTTTAGGGTACAGCTTTTCTGGATAGGGCCTGCAACGGTTTAGGGTACAGCTTTTCTGGATAGGCCCTGCAATGGTTTTGGGTACAGCTTTTCTGGATAGGGCCTGCAACGGTTTAGGGTACAGCTTTTCTGGATAGGCCCTGCATCGATTTAGGGTACAGCTTTTGTGGATTGGCCCAGCAACGGTTTAGGGTAGAGCTTTTTTGGAGAGACCCTGTTACGGTTTAGGGTACAGCTTTTTGGATAGGCCCTGCTACGGTTTTAGGGTACAGCTATTCAGGATAGGCCCTGTATGGTTTAGGGTACAGCTTTTCTGGATTGGCCCTGTATCGGTTTAGGATACAGCGTTTCTGGATAGGCCCTGCAACGGTTTAGGGTACAGCTTTTCTGGATAGGCCCTGCAACGGTTTAGGGTACAGCTTTTCTGGATAGGCCCTGCAATGGTTTTGGGTACAGCTTTTCTGGATAGGGCCTGCAACGGTTTAGGATACAGCTTTTCTGGATAGGCCCTGCAACGGTTTAGGGTACAGCTTTGTGGATTGGCCCTGCAACGGTTTAGGGTAGAGCTCTTTTGGAGAGACCCTGTAACGGTTTAGGGTACAGCGTTTTGGATAGGCCCTGAAGAGGTTTTAGGTACAGCTATTCAGGATTGGCCCTGTATGGTTTAGGGTACTGCTTTTCTGGATTGGCCCTGTATCGGTTTAGGATACAGCTTTTCTGGATAGGCCCTGCAATGGATTTGGGTACAGCTTTTCTGGATAGGCCCTGCAACGGTTTAGGGTACAGCTTTTCTGGATAGGCCCTGCATCGATTTAGGGTACAGCTTTTGCGGATTGGCCCAGCAACGGTTTGGGGTAGAGCTCTTTTGGAGAGACCCTGCTACGGTTTAGGGTACAGCGTTTTGGATAGGCCCCGAAGAGGTTTTAGGTACAGCTATTCAGGATTGGCCCTGTATGGGTTTAGGGTACTGCTTTTCTGGATTGGCCCTGCTACGGTTTAGGATACAGCGTTTCTGGATAGGGCCTGCAACGGTTTAGGGTACAGCTTTTCTGGATAGGCCCTGCAATGGATTTGGGTACAGCTTTTCTGGATAGGGCCTGCAACGGTTTAGGGTACAGCTATTCTGGATAGACCCTGAATCGGTTTAGGGTACAGCTCTTCTGAAGAGACCCTGCAACGGTTTAAGGTACAGCTTTTCTTGTTAGGCCCTGCAACGGTTTTAGGTACAGCTTTTCTGGATAGGCCCTGCAACGGTTTAGAGTACAGCGTTTGTGGATAGGCCCTGCATACGGTTTAGGGTACAGCTATTCTGGATAGTCCCAGCATCGGATTAGGGTACAGCTTTTCTGGATAGGCCCTGCATACGGTTTCAGGGTACAGCGTTTCTGGATAGGCCCTGCTACGGTTTAGGGTACAGCTCTTTTGGAGAGACCCTGTAAGGGTTTAAGGTACAGCTATTCTGGTTAGGCCCTGCAACGGTTTTAGCTACAGCTTTTCTGGATAGGCCCTGCAACGGTTTAGGGAACAACTTTTGTGGATAGGCCCTGCAACGGTTTCGGGTACAGCATTTCTGCATAGGCCCTGCATAGATTTAGGGTAGAGCTTTCTGGATAGGCCCAGCAACGGTTTAGAGTACAGCTTTTGTGGATAGGCCCTGCATAGATTTGGGGTACAGCTTTCTGGATAGGCCCTGCAACGGTTTAGGGTACAGCTTTCTGGATAGGCCCTGCAACGGTTTAGAGTACAGCTTTTGTGGATAGGCCCTGCACGGATTTAGGGTACAGCTTTTCTGGATAGACCCTGCAATGGTTTAGGGTACAGCTTTTCTGGATAGGCCCTGCGACGGTTTAGGGTACAGCTTTTCTGGATAGACCCTGCATAGATTTAGGGTACAGCTTTGTGGATAGGCCCTGCACCGGTTTAGGTTACAGCTTTTCTGGACAGGCCATGCAATGGATTAGGGTACAGCTTTTCTTGATAGGCCCTGCAACGATTTAGGGTACAGCTCTTTTGGAGAGACCCTGCAACGGTTAAGGGTACAGCTTTTCTGGATAGGCCCTGCAACGGTTTAGGGTACAGCTCGTTTGGATAGACCCTGCAACGGTTTAGGGTACAGCTTTTCTGGATAGGCCCTGCATAGATTTAGGGTACAGCTTTGTGGATAGGCCCAGCACCGGTTTAGGTTACAGCTTTTCTGGACAGGCCATGCAACGGATTAGGGTACAGCTTTTCTTGATAGGCCCAGCAACGATTTAGGGTACAGCTCTTTTGGAGAGACCCTGCAAAGGTTTAGGGTACAGCTTCGGTGGATAGGCCCTGCAACGGTTTAGGGTACAGCTTTTCTGGATAGGCCCTGCAACGGTTTAGGGTATAGCCTTTCTGGATATGCCCTGCAACGGTTTAGGGTACAGCTTTTGTGGGTGGGCCCAGCACCGGTTTAGGGTACAGCTTTTCTGGATAGGCCCTGCAATGGATTAGAATACAGCTTTTGTGGATAGGCCCTGCATAGATTTAGGGTACAGCGTTTCTGGATAAGCCCTGCAAGGGTTTAGGGTACAGCTTCGGTGGATAGGCCTTGCAACGATGTACCCTGAACCGTAGCAGGGCCTATCCAGAAAAGCTGTACCCTAAACCGTAGCAGGGCCTATCCAGAAACGCTGTACCCTAATCCATTGCAGGGCCTATCCAGAAAGCTGTACCCTAAACCGTAGCTGGGCCTATCCACAAAAGCTGTACCCTGAACCATAGCAGGGCCTATCCAGAAAAGCTGTACCCTGAACCGTAGCAGGGCCTATCCAGAAAGCTGTACCCTAAACCGACGCAGAGCCAATCCAGAAAAGCTGTACCCTGAACCGTAGCAGGGCCTATCCAGAAAGCTGTACCCTAAACCGATGCAGAGCCAATCCGGAAAAGCTGTACCCTAAACCGTTGCAGGGCCTATCCAGAAAAGCTGTACCCTGAACCATAGCAGGGCCTATCCAGAAAAGCTGTACCCTAAACCGTTGCAGGGCCTATCCAGAAAAGCTGCACCCTAAACCGATGCAGAGCCAATCCGGAAAAGCTGTACCCTAAACCGTTGCAGGGTCTCTCCAAAAGAGCTGTACCCTAAACCGTTGCAGGGCCTATCCAGAAAAGCTGTACTCTAAACCGTAGCAGGGCCTATCCAGAAAAGCTGTACCCTAAACCGTTGCAGGGCCTATCCAGAAAAGCTGTACCCTAAACCGTAGCAGGGCCTATCCAGAAAAGCTGTACCCTAAACCGTAGCAGGGCCTATCCACAAAAGCTGTACCCTAAACCGTTGCAGGGCCTATCCAGAAAAGCTGTACCCTAAACCGTAGCAGGGCCTATCCAGAAAAGCTGTACCCTAAACCGTTGCAGGGCCTATCCAGAAAAGCTGTACCCTAAACCGTAGCAGGGCCTATCCAGAAAAGCTGTACCCTAAACCGTAGCAGGGCCTATCCAGAAAAGCTGTACCCTAAACCGTAGCAGGGCCTATCCAGAAAAGCTGTACCCTAATCCATTGCAGGGCCTATCCAGAAAGCTGTACCCTAAACCGTAGCAGGGCCTATCCAGAAAAGCTGTACCCTAATCCATTGCAGGGCCTATCCAGAAAGCTGTACCCTAAACCGTAGCAGGGCCTATCCAGAAAAGCTGTACCCTAAACCGTAGCAGGGCCTATCCAGAAAAGCTGTACCCTAAACCGTAGCAGGGCCTATCCACAAAAGCTGTACCCTAAACCGTAGCAGCGCCTATCCAGAAAAGCTGTACCCTGAACCGTAGCAGGGCCTATCCAGAATAGCTGTATCCTAAACCGGTGCAGGGTCTCTTCAGAAGAGCTGTACCCTAAACCGTAGCAGGACCTATCCAGAAAAGCTGTACCCTAAACCGTAGCAGGGCCTATCCACAAAAGCTGTACCCTAAACCGTAGCAGGGCCTATCCACAAAAGCTGTACCCTAAACCGTAGCAGGGCCTATCCAGAAAAGCTGTACCCTAAACCGTTGCAGGGCCTATCCAGAAAAGCTGTACCCTGAACCGTAGCAGGGCCTATCCAGAAAAGCTGTACCCTAAACCGTAGCAGGGCCTATCCAGAAAAGCTGCACCCTAAACCGTTGCTAGGCCTATCCAGAAAAGCTGTACCCTAAACCGATTCAGGGCCTATCCAGAAAAGCTGTACCCTAAACCGTAGCAGGGCCTATCCAGAAAAGCTGTACCCTAAACCGTAGCAGGGCCTATCCACAAAAGCTGTACCCTAAACCGTAGCAGGGCCTATCCACAAAAGCTGTACCCTAAACCGTAGCAGCGCCTATCCAGAAAAGCTGTACCCTGAACCGTAGCAGGGCCTATCCAGAAAAGCTGTACCCTAAACCGTAGCAGGGCCTATCCAGAAAAGCTGTACCCTAAACCGATTCAGGGTCTATCCAGAATAGCTGTACCCTAATCCATTGTAGGGTCTCTCCAGAGAGCTGTACCCTAAGCCGTTGCTGGGCCTATCCAGAATAGCTGTATCCTAAACCGGTGCAGGGTCTCTTCAGAAGAGCTGTACCCTAAACCGTAGCAGGGCCTATCCGCAAAAGCTATACCCTAAACCGTAGCAGGGCCTATCCAGAAAAGCTGTACCCTAAACCGTAGCAGGGCCTATCCACAAAAGCTGTACCCTAAACCGTAGCAGCGCCTATCCAGAAAAGCTGTACCCTAAACCGTAGCAGCGCCTATCCGCAAAAGCTATACCCTAAACCGTAGCAGGGCCTATCCACAAAAGCTGTACCCTAAACCGTTGCAGGGCCTATCCAAAAAAGCTGTACCCTAAACCGTTGCAGGGTCTCTCCAAAAGAGCTGTACCTTAAACCGTTGCAGGGCCTATCCAGAAACGCTGTACCCTAATCCATTGCAGGGCCTATCCAGAAAAGCTGTACCTAAAACCTGTGACCAGATTCTCTCTATTTAATATACGTCTCTTTTGTTTCATTTTTAATTGAAATATATTTCAAGAAATAACACAATTTTTTACAAAATTGTTTGATTTCTTAAATGAAAAATATTTTCTATAATAATTCATCAATAATACACTCAAGCAAGTCTGCTGCTAAGCCATTCAATAACACCAATTATTTGTTTTGTTAAATTTCCAGTTATTTTGTCAACCAAAAAATATTTTTAATGTTGGCTGACGTAATTATTGCTTTTTCCTTTACTTATACTTTTAATGGCAATCAATAAATTGTTACTATTTGCATATTTAATTATTTAAAGTCAAATTTTTACAGCTTGTGGTCGTGCTTGACCTATTGAGAGCGCGATACGAAATTATCGAAAATGCTCAATTAGCCAATAAGCGCATTTTCTGAGAAAAAAAAAAGGAGGAAATATTTTTTTTAATTTTTGTATAGTACAATAATTGTCGCGCTTAAATGTTGACGATTATAATAGTCAGCGTTATGTGGCGCCACAAACTCAGCTGTAAAATAGAACGCAAATAAAAATATGCGTAATGTGTGTAACAATATAAGGGCAACCAGTTTTTTATATAAATTTATGTTATGCACAATATAGATATGTATGTATATATACTTGTGTATACATTGTGACAAAAAAGCGCCTGGATTTTACGGGTTTTCGAAGCCCCCTCATCAAATATGCTGAAACGCACATTCCTCGTCAGCCCATCTGAGTTTTGCATGCAGATAATTTATTTTCTACCAGGCACGCAGAAGTAAGCATCAAAATGGCATAGAGACTTCTTTTGTTAAAATTCCAGTAAAAAAACGGGTTAGGAGATATATTCAATATTTAAAGTCTTCAGTATTTCCTAAAAACTTAAATAAATTTTATGTGTAAGGAATGGCAGCCGAGTTTTTAATTTGTATTGAATCCATAATGCAATTTTTTTCACAATTGGTGGATGATTAGTATCCAGCTATTCTGTTTGATGGAAATCAATTTCACTTGCAAAAGTCTATGCTATAGCTAGTTGAGACTATTTAGTTGTTTTCAAAGCACTTAAGTATTTCTTATTTACATATGCCATGCTAATTAGCTACTATTCCGTCTAATCACGGCTGCTGGCCGACATGTCGTATGAGTAACATTTAATTGATTAAATTAAAAACGGAGGCGACGACTGCGATCAATGTGGCAGCGCGCTTTATGGTGTGACACATTTGTCACTTACGCTCTTATTAATTTTCCGCTTGTTTTGCTTTTAAACTGCAATGAGAGTTAATGCATACAAGTGCACGATGCATATGTATACGTGTGTGTATGTGTATTTTTGCGCTTAACAACAGAAATGTGCGAGCTTTTCGGGATTTCCATTCATACTTTTTGCTACATTTACCGCCGTTGCTGCAGTTCATTCATAAAGCGGAAGTTACTGACAGATTATAGGTACGCATGTGGAGATTTGGTTTATGGCAAAGTGAATGCTTAAACATAAATGTATGTATGTACAAGTATACAAATATTTATAAATGTATACATATACCATACCAGTATATGTAAGTATGTTGAGATAGTAAATTATGAATGAGCGCTTGTGCCTAATTTCCGTGCTGTCTCTAATTAACCAATATTTAGCAAACAAAATAAACGTACAATTGTTCAAACCAACAACAACAACAACACAAATAGCAAAAAAGTTGTGGAATTGTGCAATATATTTATGTCACCACGGCTATGACGCTCATTGAGCTAAATTCGCTGATAATGAATGAAAGGCACGCAAGCGCAACATTTGGCACAAACTCGTACACACACACACTCACACAAGACCATAAGCATTCACTTGCGATAAATTAATCTACACTTAGCGCGTGTGATTCATGCAATCAACAGCAAAATGAAAACAACACAGCACATGTGGACATATTTATATGCAAAGAAGCTCATAAGTATATACAAGTATGTACACATAATAGGGTATGTAGGGTATACAGCGTAGAGCATGAATACAAACTACAAAAGCAAAATATGCCAGAAATTTCTCATTATCTCATTCAAATATTTCGTCTTTCAAAGCGGCAACAAGCGCTTTGCCTACTGCTCTAAATAAGATTTTGAAGCTCAGCCTAACGACTATTTATACTGTGTGCGCACACTGCAGCTACGGTATAAATAGCAATTGTTATCAAAATAGAAACAAAAATATATAAATTAAAAAAAAAAAATAAAATAAAATAGAACTAGAAAAAACGTAAAGTAAAATCGAAACTGTAATACCCTTCGCATATAAAATGGTTTCCATACGATACGAGAATTTGATGTGGATTGGTCAGTTTGTATGGCAGCTATATGCTATAGTCATCCGATCTGAACAATTTCTTCGCAGATTATACCATTGTCTTAGACAATAATATACGCCGAATTTCTTGAAGATATCTCCTCAAATAAAAAATATTTCCATACAAGTACTTGATTCCGATCGTTCAGTTTGTATGCCAGCTAAAATATATAGTTGTCCAATATTGGCGATTTCGAAAAACAAGCAGCTCATTGGTGAGAAAAGGGCGCGTACAGAATATCAGATAGATATCTCAAAAACTTAGGGTCTATTTAACGTATATACAGAGAGACTGACAGAGGAACATGGCTAATTATTCCTTTATTTTCACGATTCCTTTTGGGTATTACTAACTTTGGAAGTTGACTTTAACAACTGTTTCGAGGCTTGGAAAAAACGTTGACACAAGTATATTGGGGCCAAGGAGGACTACTTTGAGGGGGACGACATAGATTTTGAAGAATTAATTAAAAATTTTAAAATTATGAACAAAGTCTTACTATTTTATGCCCATAGTAGTATCCCTGGTGCTTCTTCTTTTTTAGTGGCGCGGTTATAGCTGAATTTTCAATCGCGCGCCATTCGTTCTTCTTGTTAAGGGTATAATAAATTAGAATAGAAAATAGAAAAAAACACACATCGCCCTTCCTTCCAAGCAGTCGCTCATCACTTTCCAATAATGAAATCGGCGCTTGTAATTAAAAGTGTACGCTTTTTAGCTGATAAACAGCGCACAAGATGAGTTCTGGTTTCGAAAAAATTACAACAATAAAAATAAAAACCAAATGTATATTTCCACATGTGAACATGTTAATAATTTCAACATTGAAACGAAAAACTGTTTCTCGCTATTTATGCCGCCACAACTATTAACACTCAATTTGTTTTTTTTTCTCCTGAGAATAAGAATCAACATTTACGTTTTGTTGAAAGCAGCCGCCAACGCGCTTGGCGACACACACTACTTTTTAATGAATAAATAAATATACATATATACATACATACATATATTTAGATACTTATTGTTTGCCACAGATGCGCAACCAAGCAACTGGCGGTTGAAACTAGCTGTCGACGTCGCCGAACCACAAGTCAATTTGGACGGAATTTTGTCAAGTGTTTTGTAATTGAAATTGAAATTGAAATGGAAATGTCACAAAGCCGACGACGACGAAGACGGCGATGACAATAAAATGATCTCAGCGAACTACTTTTTTCTACGGCAGTTAGATTTTTTTCTTCTGCACATGTGCTTGGTGTTGTTGCTATAGTCTTTTAATATTTATAATGTGTGCAACAATGTACGCGCTACAAGTAACCATTTAAGTGATGATAAGATAAAGTAAATAAACAGACAATTTTTACATCACTAATATGCATATGTATGTATGAATGTATATATATAATTATAATAGCATATATGTATATTATAATTGTATATATGTATACATACATATATTATTTATACATACAAATATTAGTTGACTAATAGAAGGTTCACACAAGGTTCGCTCAGAGGTTAATTGAAGTAGGCAGTTGCATTTTATGTTCTTATCGAAGCCTGATGACGTTCGACTTGTTAAGACTGGGTGCAAGGTAGAGCATAGTAGAATAATTCGTAGTCTTGTATCTTCTAAATTCAGGTGGTAGAAATCTGCGGCCGCAAGGAGTAATAGATAAATCCGACTTTCAGAATTTGATAAACACTTATAGCATTGACTTTGGAGGCTTTCTGATGTTATGAATCTTGATTTATTCAACCGGTGGCTACAAAAAATAGCTAATTACGAGTATATTATATGAGGAAGATATATATTTAATGAGGAAGATATCTCAAGAATTTACAAAAAAATAAATAATAATATTTCGGTTTAATCAACTGAAAACTTGTTCAAAAATATATCCCTGGAGTTTCATTGGCTTACTCCGAATATTTTCGAAGAAATAGGTCCCAGAATCACTGCATTTCATGCAGCGGCTGTGTATGTAGGTACCAAAACCTTGAGGCTCGTTTCCTCGAAACTAACCCTTTTTATCCGGCCGTCAAAATCGCGAGCGAATTATTTAACCGATTTTCTTGAACTAAAGCAAACCGGAACAATTTTATACTTAAGTGCGTGACAGAGCTCTTTTCGAGAAAAAATGGTATTTTAACAGTTGATTAATTATTTTAATGCCTATAAATAAATTCAGTCCTACATCCCCAATTTTTAGAAATTCTCAACTATGCACTTGATAAAAGCTTCTTGATTAAAAATAAATTTACTTTTTTCGTTTCAGATAAGAAGCCTAGTCAGGAAGTTGACGGCCGAAAAAAATGTCAATCAACAGGATCGTTCATAGTTCCGCCGTTTTTCCTTTTCCTTAAAATAATTTTTAATTTATAGTTCAATAATAACTCTTAATATGTATGCAAAAAAATCGGTTGTGATATGTTTTTATTCTCCTATAAGAAAAGAGGAAAAAAAGTACCTTTTTTGACGCTACTAGAGGTATCAGCCCCTTAAGCGAATGGAAGTAATGAGTGAAAAATGAGAAATATAAATAAATATAATTCAAAAAATGTATACTAAAAAATTATCTATAAGGAATAAATTGGAAAAAATCCCCATTAATGTGGTATATTTATTTATTTGATATGATTTTTTTTCAGTTTTGGAATCGGTAAGGTATAAAAAAACATGGTGGTACAAATCTCACGTTTTTAAGTAAAAAAAAAAAAATTTAGTGTCACATTTCTTTAACTTTGGGTAAAATCTGAAATTTCGCGAAATCTTAAAGAGAAGAAAAAGTTGCTTCGTCGTGTTTTGTCACACTTTATGCAAATATATAAGTTACTACCATCAAACGACGCGTAATCAGCACAGCCGGTTATGGTTAACAAACAATAAAATGCAAAATAAAAAAATTTAAATAACAATATTGGCGGCAAAAAATTTGCAAAAGTCAAATACTGATTAAAAGCATAGTGTTGTATGTGTAAACAATTCAGCTTATCACTGCTTGTTATTTTCTTTTAGTGTATGAAGTATGAGTTTTTATTTGCGAACACATACATACTTGTACATAAGTATATATCAAGACCTAAAATACAAAATAACGCAACATCACTTTTTATAAGTTAACAGGTGCAGGAAAAATGTTTTAATGGAAGCCACCCATATTGAAAAAAATTTGAGTATTGGTTATAAAATGGTTATATGTTGGATATATATTGGTTATATATAGGTTATGTATTGGTTATATATTGGTTATGTATTGGTTATATCTGACAGCCAAAGCTGAAAATTTTATGCTACATACATATGTATGTATATGTAATATGATGTAGCGAATCGTAACCTATAAAAAATTCAATTTCGATTTTTTTCAATTTCGATTATAGGTTGTTTTGCATTTTAACTGGCGATATGTATGTATGTTAATGTAAATACGTATTTATGTATATATGTATAATATATTTTAATATTTGAAAAGCATTTCAAAGTCATTGAAGTTAGCATGCATTGGCATTGGTGGTAGGCGACAAAATAAAAAATTCTAAGGACTGGTCGTATTCAACAATCAGCCAGCACATTATACACGATATTTACGTATTATATATAATATGCATAAGTAAATGTAGATATAAAATAAAATACATTATTTATTGCCACATTTTATATTTCCATGAATATAATTATTTTTAACTTTTATTCTTATCAATTTTTTTTGTGTAAATGAGGTTTTAAAAACAAATATATCGCTGATTTAAACCTCAAACCACAAATTATATAAATGAACCATAAATTGCGCCACTTTTAGATCCTTTTCATTAGCAATTTATTAGCAAATTCGTAAGCTGCACTTCGGGGAACATGTTTATCTTATATAATATTTAAGTATAAATAATTTTTTGTTTAAATTCTACCTGCTTCAAACTATTTCACCAAAAAGTGTCACGTCATAAGGAAGCTTAAAAAAAGATTTTATTCTGCAACTAAATGTCGCAATACTCTTACAAAAAATAAGTCATAACATTTTTAATTTATGACAGCAATTTTTTGGAGATTTTGATTTCGAGTTTGAGATGTAGGCGTAGCAAAAGAACCGTCGCATTCGCTTCGCCTACACTCAAATAGTAACACAAAGAATATACAAGTGTCACAAATTTCACATAAATTGATGAGAAAAAAAGAAAAAATGTTAATGTCGGTTGTACAGCAGTTATACTCATAATACCCTTTACAAATAAAAAAGTTTTTTAATCAAAAACTTGATTTAGATCAATCAGTCAGTTTGTACTCGTACGACAGCTATAAGCAATAGTGATTCGACAACTTTTTTGAGAGAAAAGGAAGTGTTTCTGAGAGGTTCGGCTACCGGTGTGATTTTAAGAGAAAAGGAAGTGTTCACAATATCATATACAATTAGATATCTCTAAATTTGACATGACCAGCTCCTGTATATACAGACAGAAAGGCAGACGAGCACCGGCTAAATCAACTCAGCTCGTGGCGCTAATCATTTATATATATTTTTAATACGGTTCCCATCCTTCCTTTTTGGTGTTACACACTTCTTTTCAAACTTAATATGACAAAAGAATTAGTGGAATAGTAGGCGGCTGATCTGTTTAAAAAATATCGTTTAGTCGACACCTTAACACCTTAAACTCCGTTTAAGCTACAGAATTCGCCACTTAATATCAGCAATTTATGTGAAGACCGCAGATCTAAAAGCTATCTTCTGTATGCGCACCTCAATATATTAATTTTACAGCTCAGTTCATTGAACGGTTGGGGAAAGCAAATTTGAACATTTTATGATGCGAATTTATGGTGAAGAAAACCTAAAACGCCTACACAAAAATAAGAATAGAATTAGCAAACAACCACTTAAAGAACCTGTTGTCTAAGACTCTGGCATATGAAGTATGTGGATATGTGAGTTTGAAATCAATAAAGTATTATAAAAAATAGTAATAAAAAAAAGAAAAAAAAATAAGAAATACGAATAAAAAATAAAAAAAATCAAATTAAAAAGTAAAAAAAAAATATTTAAAAATATTAAAAAAAAATATATATATAAAAGCAAAACACAAGTTAAAAAAAAAAATAAAAAAAAAAATTTTAATTAAAAAGAAATTAAAAAAAAATCAAATTAAACAAAAAAATTAGAATAAAATAAAAAAACAATGTTTTTAATATTTATACTAGAACTGCAAACAATCTAAAACATAAGACTCTGGCATCTGAAATATGTATGAATGTGGGTTTAAAGTGAGCAAAGTATTATAAAACATAATAATAAATAAAAAAAATTGGAAATAAGAAATAAAAATATAAAATAAATAAATAAAAAGTAAAAAAAAATTAAGGAAAAAATTAAAGAAAAAAATTAAATTAAAAAAAATTAAAAAAAAAAAATTAATTAAAAAATTAA
Organism: Bactrocera dorsalis; assembly: GCF_023373825.1. Taxonomy (NCBI): domain Eukaryota; kingdom Metazoa; phylum Arthropoda; class Insecta; order Diptera; family Tephritidae; genus Bactrocera; species Bactrocera dorsalis. The sequence goes on from NC_064306.1 coordinate 47,016,247, forward strand.
AATAAAAATTTACATTAAAAAAAACTCAAATTAAAAATATCAAAAAACTAGTTAAACAAAAATGTAAAAAAATCCAAAACAAAAATTAAAAAAAAATTCAAATAAAATAAATAAAAAAAAAAATCGAATAAAAAATAAAAAACAAAATGCAAAAAAATGTTTTAAATATCTTTAATAGAACTGCAAATAATCTAAAAAATAATCCAAAAATAAACCACAGTTATCTACTTATTTCACACCTTCGCATATAAATGACATTTTCACAGCAAAGAAGACGAAATATGTAAGCAATAATTACAAAAAAGGTAAAGGCCATAAGGCGTCAATGGTGTTGAAGAATTTGGTGCTGTGACGCTGGCTACCTCTAAAGACGAATTGGTTGGGCTGCGCAATACAGGTAGCCGAACACTTGATATCCAACGAATTCTGCTTACAAACTTACATATAAATATATATATATGTATATCTACACATATACATATGTATGTAAGTATAATGCATAGCGAGACTGACCAAAAACCTGATATATAACTAGAGGAGTTTGTATATACATACATATGTATGTACATATTTTCAAGACGAATTTCAGCAGCAAGAAGTTGGTTGCTATAGTCCGACAGGTTTGCCTTAAAGTAGTTATCTGCATTTACATTTATCTATATGTATATATGTATGTATAACGAACGAGTTAAGACCTGTCTGCTGCGCGGCTTTTGCATTTTTTACCTATCGAACCCTTTATACGCAGTCTTAAGGTGTCTTTATGCCCACATAAAAGCTGGTAAAATTTGCATAAGAAAATGTTCAGGTTTTTTATTGCCTGCCACTTGCATTATTTATTTATTTATTTCAGTCTTCATACCGCTTTCTGCTTCACTAAAGTTATGGACTGGAACTTCTAAAAGCCATGAACTTGTTGCTACAAAAAATTATTTCAGTCATAGCCATTTTTTTTTGAATATTTTTTCTGGTTTGTGCCATGAACAGCGAGCAGCTCAAAAAATGTATAAAAAATTTAAACGAGCCTGTAAAACCAGTTTTACTGTGCACACACACATACATATGCATATGCAGGTATGCATGTACAAAGGTGAAGAGCAGAGCGCACCACGAATTTCACATGGAAACAGAATATTTCAGCAGAGTAGGGCAGAAGAGTGCGAAGAAGAAGCAGAAGCAGAAGACGCTGGCGAAGCAACGAACCAGCAAACCATCGAATCAGTGAAGCACTTCACTTAACTGCTCAAACGAATGCATGGCGAAGACAAAAGACTGTAGCAAACACTGTATAATGCATGCAAGCACACATACAACTATAAATATACAATACACACACACATATACACATGCAATGCCGCTCTGCATATTTAAGTGCCGCCAATGAAGCCAAATTGCTTGGTATAATAATTTGGGCAGAGCGTGAGCAGTAGTTTGAAACTAAAAGTTGCAGTTGCAACAAACCATCACTACTGCCGCGTAGCAAGCTGCTGCTGGTATTTGCAACCACACACACACACACAGCCAGTTAGCTTTATGCGTACAAGAGCGTGTACTGCTTGTAGCGCAGCGCATGAGTAAGTCGGTAGGTAATTTTGGATAGGGTTCACTGCGCCAAAACAGCGGCAACACAGAGGCAAGCAGGCCGGCAGCCACCATTTCTACGAAGAAACGTCAGCACTATTATGCGCATGCGCGGCGGCGATTATTGCAGCGCATTAGTGCTTGCAAGTTTCGCAATAAACACCAGTGAGAGGGGTCGCGTGCAACAACACAAACAGCAGCAGCTGTTCGCTGAAGAGTTCGCTATTCGCTCATGTCAAGCCGGTGGTGGCAAGGCAGGAAACACGTATGTACAGCCGTCACTGACGTGAGAGGCCAAAGTGCACAAGCGCTACCACGAAATTGCAGCATGGCAGTTGTAGGAAAATAATGAATGCAACGCAAAAGGCAAGAAAAGCAAAGCAAAAATTTTTCGTTTGAAGTCTCTTCAAACACAGAGCAGAAGTTGTTGGTTAAGTGAAGCCGAAAAAATTAAAAAATAAATAAAAATAATAATAATAATGGGAAAAAATTATTAAAAAAATGGAAAAAGAACAAACCAAAAAGAAAACCAAAAAATGTCGGTTGAAGAAATAAAATTAGCACAAAACAAAAAAGAAACAACATGTGAAAATTAAAAAAAAAATTAAAATGATAAAAGAATATAATAAAAAATTAATCAAAAAAAAAAATTAATAAATAAAAAAAAATTAATAAATAAAAAAAAAATTAATAAAACATAAAAAATATTAAAAAATGAATTTAAAAACCATAAACTGCAACTTGTTGATTGCGTAAAGCTCAATGAAGGAATAAAAAAATTTTAATAAAAAATTAAAACAAAAAAATTTAAAGCAGTAATGAAATTATAAAAAAAAAATAAAACCAACAATTAGCAAAAAAAATAATAATAAAAAAGTTTAAACTGACAAAATTAAACAAAACAGAATCACTCGGTTAGAGCACTCAGCAACAATGGGAGCACTCCACAATCCACTCAATGAAATTACCGATTGCTTTTTGGAGTTGCCCAGCTGTTGACGACTGGAGCGTAGTTAGTGGAAGACGCTCCTGCCTTTTGCGTAACACCAGGGGTGACTGTTTTGTCTCTGCAATTAGTTGCGCTGGTGTGCGTGCAGCGTATCGCGTTGCGTTTGTATTAGTATCAAATAAAATAAATTGCGCTAAAATTGTTTGATATACTCTCTCTTTTATATTAAAACTAATTGAGCGCAGCACTTTTTGAGCATTTTCTTTTTTGGAACTTCGTTCAGGAAATGTTTGCATGTTCATTGTTTGACCGCGAAATAGATTAGTACTAAAAATACCCACTTGTGGCTAAGTGGTAGAGCACGGTAACCACATATTGTAATGGGATTTTTGGGGGGTTTCTGTGCTTAAAAGCGAATTGATATTAAAAAAATATATATTAAAATGCAAAAATATGATTTTGAAAATTTTTCTTGTCATAAAATTTTATTAATTAAAAAAATTAAATTAAATATAAAAAAATTATTTAAAAAAAGTTTAATTTAAAAAAATTAAATTAAAAAACTTAAATTTAAAAAAAATTAAATTAAAGAAAATTAAAAAAAAATAATTTAAAAAAATATTAAAAAAAATTAATTAAAAAAAAACTAATTTAAAAATTCATATTTTAAAATTTCATATTTAAAAAATAGTTATTTTTTGTTCATGAAATTACCAACACATTATGATATTTCGAGTCAGATATGGTCTTGTTTGTAAATTTTTTCGGAATTCAAATTTCAGAAGTTTTATAATAATATAAAAAAGCATTTTCCAGGTTATTTTCTCAAAGACAATTATGGTATATAACCATATTGAGACCACGCTTTCATTAGAACATGCATTTTTATGGCAGACTGTAGGTCAAAAATATAAATAAAAATACATAAAAATTCAAGGTGAGCTTAAAATCTTTGAAAGAAACAAACATCAAAGTACTTTTTGTTGTCTTCGAGAAAAAAATATCATCCAAAATTATACTATTCGAAAATACAAGTATATTATAAATACAGATATGGTTGCATCCTTAATATTATACCACTGTATCAGGGTTCTAAAAACCCTTACTAACCTAAGAACGACAGAGAAATTTTTAAATGAAGCTTTCTTCTTTCAGAAATACAAAATACTTTGACACAAATTGTCGAGAAAAATCGCCATTAGAAATAATATTTTTGATTTTAAACATTACTGATAGGATTCGAACCTACAACTCAGAGATTAGTATTCACTTGCATCATCTATACGGCTAGGAACCGTTACTGATAGGATTTGAAGCTACAACTCGGAGATTAATATTTACTTACATACATCATGTAAGAACCGTTATTTAGTTGGTTTCGATAATCTAATATATTTAAGAGTTCCTAATCACATACGAAGTATATTGCTCAGTCAATCTAACCAAGTAGAAACAATAGACTAACGAAGCACTCTAAAGAGCTGATAAGCTATCGGTTATCAAACCACATATAATATAGTGGGATGTAGTATAAATACATATTATTTTAATCGTTTCCTAAAATGAGTAACAAGTTTAAATAATTGCAAGTTCATCATTAAACTAATTTACTGTTATATATGGAAAAAATATGAATTTATGAATTGATTATGAAAAAATACATACAGACAAAGGTAGTTATATATACAGTAAAATCTGTTTAGATCTACCCATCTCTTAACTCACAAATTAATAAAAAAGTACTTGCTACATACCCATTTGCGGCCACTAAGCGGCGAATTGTTCTTTGCTGCTCGAATGTTCGCCAATTTCACGCGCCAAATCCGATATCACCTCCTTATAGATCAATGGATCGATATTCTTGCCCAACTGATACAGCAGGAACCAATCACCGATATTACATTTATTTGCCACAGCTTCGACCTCATCGCTTTCGGCCAAACGGGAACGGGCACGCAACAACAAATGACGTAGTTTCGGGCCCATAATAACAGCCATACGATATACCAATGAAATGCCAGACAGTATGCTCAAAATGATGAACCAGAACCACAGGAATACATAGATTTTCTCATTGACAATATTCAGCGGCAACACACAGAGACCGTCGAACTTTTGCACCGAACCAGATGGACCATATTTGTGGAATGTACATTTGGTGACTTTCGGAAAGACACGCGCCATCGGATCGACACGTTGATCCGGTTCCATTTCGGTGAATTTCAATACATCACTGCCGTATGTAGAGAATTCACCATCCAAAAAGAAGTCCACAAAGAATATCTGACCAATAACATTGACGAAATTCAATGCTTCACAAACGAAGAAACGGAATGCATAGAAATTGTGACGTGTCAAATTGTTGGAGAAATATTCGACCAATATCTTTTTACGATCATTTTTACACTCCTCATTCACAATGGGACTATTCAAATCCATTACGAGCATTTTGAGGCGACCACCTTCCCATGATTTCCATAAATAGCGTGGCACATAGAACATAATGGCCTGGAAGAAGAGCACAAAACATACCCACTGATAGTATTTGTGATATTTCACCTCATCCTCGCCATCTATATGCGAACCGACGCCCGGTTGTACAACATCGCGCCCGGTAACACCGGTCAAACGTTCCGGTACGGTGAATGTAGAGTAAATCCAGCAATATGTGTCCATGACGCCCAATGGAATTTCATCGACAATACAATCGATGGGATCGCCAATGTATTGACGCGAGGTGACGAGCAGCGAGAAGGCGATCAATATGATCACCGTCGCCTTGTAGTGCATGCGGAAGACATTGTTATCGATGCAGACTTGATCGATCTTCAACAGCCCCTTCACGGAGCCGAATACATCAAACATTTTGACGCTTTATTGCTTATGTACACAACGCAAAGTTTTGAAATATATTAAACTGTTGTCCGTTATGATACGGGAATGTTGTTGCAAGTACTGTGTTACGACAAAGAGGCAGTAGTTTGGGAGTAGGCGCATGCAATGGTAATACTTTCGTTGCAGTTTTTAGTACACGCTTGTATTGCTGTTGTTGTATTTTTGTTACTTTACTTTCCACACAATTTTGCTTGCACGACGCATTGACGTTACCGCAGTTCGTTGCTTTATTTACTTATTATGGCAGTGTCGATCAGCAGTTTGGTTTCACGCGCCCAAAAAACACAGCTTTTTTCATTCAGAGTTTCATCAACCATGTATTTACTCTAAACAAATCGCAAAACATTTTCGCTTTTACTCAAATTGTCACACAACACAAAACTGTTTACTTCACGATAAATTGCATGGCTTTTGTTTTTTTCTTTCTTTTTTCGCTATTTTTTATGTTACTCTTGATTTAACCTCGCGAATTTCCTTTCGTCGGCGCAAAGTAGTGACACGCACAGCGTTTTGTTTAGATTATTGTATGAAATATTCACTGAATATTATTGAAACTTTATGGCCGCTGTTGATTTACTATAAACATTCGCACACTTGCACTTCCAATACAAAACGTTGTTCGTCGCCGAGGGGGGCCTGTCTGTCTGTCTTTGTGTGCCCCTGTTGTGTTGTTTGATTGTGGCTTGAGACACACTAGGTCCAACAACCGTATGTGTCTGTTCGTTTGAACACACTTTCTGTATGCTGTTTTATGTAATTACGCCGTTGCACCGCGGCACAAAGCGTACACTTCGAATAGAAAATTAAAACTGTTTAGTAGATTGCGAGCACCAGCGGACGCTGATAGAAAGGCACGTTGAAAAAGATGTATGAAAAAGTACACATATAGGTGACAAGCGGCAGGCAGCATAGCGCCGCGTTTCGTGGAGTTTTGAGTTGTTTGCCCGCCAATTGAGTGGCTTCTACGCGCTGTGCTTGTGTTAGTGCGCGTTGTGGTGTGAGTAAAGTCACACAGCTGACGACGGAACTCACTAACACATGCGAGCAAACGATTTGAACGCAGTTGTGTGCGTGTTTTGTGTGTGTGTGTTTGCGGTTTGCTACCGTGCTCCGCTGTCGCTCTGCATTAAGCCCGTTTCGGTGTCAAAGAGCAGGCTGAGCTTAAAGTGCTCACCGCAGCAACGCGCTTATAAAACAAAAAGGCGAGTGGCTTACTTATTTGCTCAGCGTGCTATATCTCACATTTTATTTAATTACAAATGGATGGACGGCTTTTCGGCTTAAAAGATGCTCGCTTGAAAATGTATCTCACAGCTGCAAACTCGTTTTTATACCAGTTTTTGAGTTGAGTGCATATTCGGAAAGGGTTTTTGTGGTTGTTGAGCGCGTTTTAACATCCCTGCTTCGCTGCTAGCTTCCTATATGTATCGCAAGATGCAAGCTGCCACACACTCATGTGTATGTATGTATGTATGCTTGTGTGGCTGTATTTTAAACAGTACCTGTGTAGCGAAGGTGTTGCAAGAACAGGATTTATTTGGAGTTCGTCTCACACATAAATACATGGTTTGAAAACCACAGCGCTGCCATATGTTCCGGAGAATTGTAAATTCTAGTTTTGGGTTAATGCTGGCGAAGCGAACTGGAGTCACTAAGGGACTGTATACTTTCAGTCTTTCACGACTACATTTTTCAAAACAACAGTTTCGACCTTTTGTGTTTGTTTATAGGACATTACAACAACTTATTATTCGAGGTAATAAAAAAGATGAACGCATGTCCTTTACTACAGAAATGGATTTCTATAAAACGTCGTTTATATAAAGGAACTTTTCACCCCACTATTTTTGAACTACTAAAATCAGTATTGGTCTGGATGGGAAAAATATTATTTTTGCATTAAATTGAAAGTAGCTTTTCTTCAGGAGAATTTATCACAAGCAAAACTATTTGACATTAATAAGAACAGCTTGTAATCACTTGGTTCTGGACCGAACTATTAGGTAGACGAATAAAAAGCTCCGAACTAAGCTACCGTAGCTTCTGATGATTCACTCTTAATGTGTGTTAGCCCAGAGTGGTCCTGGTGGAATACCATTCTTTTCCTATTGGCCGCAGCTGGCCGCTTCTGGGCGATTGCTTCCTTCAGCTGGTCCATTAGTTGACAGTACAGGTCCGAATTAGGAGTTTGGACGTAAGCAAGTGACTTATAGTAGATAATTCTGTGTCAATACCCCCAAAAAGATAGCAAAACTTTCTTGATCATCAATCCTGGTTTGGTTGAGACGGCTCACCGCGATTCGATCACGACCGCTTTCACTTGTCGTTATGTATGTACTTTCCATCACTTATAACCATCCATTTCCAAAATGATTCGATTTCTTCTTTTTCTTCTCAGACGTAGACACAGTTTATGCGGCTATAGCCGAGCTAACAACAGCGCGCCAGTCGTTTCTGCTTTTTGCCATGTAACGTCAATGGAAGATTCCAAGTGAAGCCATGTTTTTCTCCACTTGGTCTTTGCAATGGAGTGGAGGTCTTCCTCTATCTCAGTGTCATCGTATACAGCTCATCGTTCCATCGAATGCTGTTCGCCAATGCGCAAAGGACCATCAATCTTTCGGAGAACCTTTTTTTCGACAACTTGTAATGTCGACTCATCAGATGGAGGATGGTTTGGGACCGGTCACGTAAAAAACCCCCCAATAAAAAATTATCAATAGCCCCAGAAGAGAAATTCGGTTTATAAGTTTTTTATGTTAAATCGTCTGGCACCAAAACCTAGAGCTTATTTCTGTATCCAGACTCCTCGACAATCGAAATAATGCTTAAATTTCGAACTATACGATTTAAATTATTTTATTAATATTTTCTACGATAGAATTTCCAGAGCGCGTTGGTTCTTTTACATAAAAATTATCGAAACCGGCAATTTCGCCTTTACTGGAGAAAAACTGTCAAATATGACGTATTTTCTTTTTACTCTTGTATCGGTCAAGCAGTCACAAAACTGCCCGAAATGTTTAAAGCAGTACGAGTTTAAAACAAAAAACGAAAAAACAACTTTCTTATAATGAAAATAACACCCAAAACATTTAGTATTATATGAAAACAGTGGCAACCCATGAGAAACCATCTTTTGCTTATCTAAATTGTTATATATTTTCTCCAACTCACTAGCCACTTTACTGCGTTGTCTGACGAAAGAACTCATCTGCAAAGAGTTCCACTGGTTGTAGCTTATCTTTATGTATACATACACAATAAACATGCATATGTGTGTATATGAGTTAGTATGTAAGCAGGTATTCAAGTGGAAATATCTGCGATGCATTGAGTTGAAAAAATTCCTGGAAGTATGTTGCATGGATAGCAACAACAATGATAACAATATGCCACAGGTATAACCAAATATAAATTGTTCTTCAACATGTGTCTGTTTTATAATATCGGAATCACAGCATTGGAATTGCAGTTTTGCACATCGATCACTTGGTTTAAGGAAAACATAAAACGACATACATATCTGCGGTGGTCATTCATTTGTTGCATTGTTTCCAAATATAAAATCTGATGTTTATTTCCAAAAAATTTATTCTTATTCTTCTGGTGTTCATTGAGAAATAACAATATGTTTGGGACATAAGAAGGGTGTTTTGTCCCAAACTTCATGAAAGATAAAAAGAAAAATCCAAACATCGGTTATTTGAAATTTTCACATAACGTACGTCTAAAGAGTAGAAGGTTAATGTCGAGCCAAGCACACTTTGCGATTTGCACAACAAGCGCATTTATGCTTGGCTTGGCTTTGAGCGACCACTCTGCGGGCACCTTAAGGGGTTTACGGGTTTCAAAAAATCTTATTATTTTATAAAATTCTGCACCACCTCTAGAATATTTTCCTAAGTTTTCAAGATAATCCGAGTAATAGTTTCGGAGATACATCTCCGAAGTACGCCGTCTTTAAACACGTTTTTTCGAAACTGTGGTTTTGAAGAAGGTTGGCAAGATTTCTCTAGAACTACTCGGGTCTTTGAGAAAAAATTCTTAAAGGTTTGGACGAAGGATTTTTTTCCGATTACAACTATTTAAAAAAAATTGCAAAATTTTAATATTTTTGTTAAAAGGTCTGCCAAAAACCTATTTTTCAGTTTTTTTGCTTCGTCCATGTTCTCTGTTAAGGTTTTAACTAAAATACGTATTTCGTTCTGCTTTGGATGATGCTGTAAGGAGTTATACTGCCAACGCTCGCGTATCTTTTTCATGAGTGATCACCAGAAATGGCGTCGCAATGGCCGAGTTTAAAATATTTCCAAAAAATTCGGAATTTCTTTGCCAATGGTGAACCTTTGAAACAATAAAAATTCTAATAAAATATTTCATTTTTTATATGAGAAAAAAAATGAAAATTTTTGTGTTTTACCCGAAAAAATACACATGAACCCCTTAATGGGTTAATGCAAAAGTTGTAGAACTTTTCATTAACTACAATGTTGCTATATAAAAAATTTTCTATACGATGAGTAGTTTTGTCAGAAATCGAGTGAAAATGGCTATAACCCTAGAGCATTCAATCCCTTCTTTTTTCTCTTTTCGACCTCGGATCGTCCAGAAATTATTTTTCCTTTCATTTTTATTATTTTATCTTCATTTCCAAATAGGTTCAAATCTATGTATTATGATTTTTTAACTTTTCACCATTTTCAAAGGCTTCAGACCATTCTCAAGGTTGACTAAACCTTTCCATTAGAAAATATGTACAAGTACATACATACATATGTACATTATAAGTGCTTCCAAACGAAAGCAGAAATTTGAATGATACAAAATGAGGTCTTCATAACAATTATGCATAATACTCGTAAGTAATTGTCATCATACCTGTCTGCTTTCAAGCCCAACTATGCGTAGACATGAGACACAAATAAGTCTATTAAAGTAAATATTTTTGGGGAAAAATCAAGGTACTCATGCAATAGCTATGTACCATAAACTCATATCTGCTGGCCAGCAACGCTTTCATCGCTGCAACACCACTGACAACAAAGCGATATCAGTAGACGCATTATGTGTAGACATTTGCTATTGCCTATTTGCTTCTGTCTACTTCTACTTGGTGTAGTTGTTGCCAAATGAGCGATCTACCTGAGAGTCAACTGATAATATTCACGTTTCACCTCGAAAGAAAGAAAACTGAAATATTTACATTTTTCTTCTTTCTTATTACAAAGCTGCCATATCTTTGTGTGTGTGTGTGTATATGTGTTTGTAAAAATACCTGTAAGGGCACAAGTAAGAACGGGCTCGTTTGCTTGCATTGTGGCAATGCACTTTGACATACCTACATACCCGCTAAGAATTTTTGTACGAATTGTTGGGAAACATTTCGAAGCCAGTGTAGTACATGGCAGCGCATTTTTATAGTGTCTCTTTTACTATTGAACTTAAAAATTGTGTAACATCGGTGTTTAAGGGCACTACGACTAAATTTTCCTAGTTTACGGTATTGAATGTAGAAAAATTAAAAAGATTTGAAGAAATATTGAAAAATATCTTCGAAATGTCTTATTTGAGACATAAATTTGACCAATTTTTTCATATGTTCGCCACGAGTTCCTATTTGAAACAAATCACCACGCTAACTGGCGGTAGAGTGGGGTTGAACGCTCGTTTTCTTACGACCAACTTACCAACTTTACTATGTGCCATGAACCAACACCATAGAAATAAGAGTTTCGATGTGTTCCCTCTTTAATCACAACAACGACAGGTTATTAAAAAGCTGTTTGGAGAATAAGTTCAAGAATAAACTTGATGTTGGAATAACTCTCTAATTTAATTCTTGAAACAACTTTCTTTATGACTCTCTTCAAAGTTCTAACTCTAGCAGACTCATTGCTTAGGTTAGGTTAGGTTATATGGCTGATTCCTCAAAATGACGGGAGAGCACACTTAGATTGCTCTGTAAAGTCCTTTTCCAGATGAAAAACTGCTGTAGCTGGATATCAGCTATCGACAAAACGCCTTGAACCTGCCACAAATCTGCTTAGGTGCTTTTCTTCTATTCCAACTATTTCACCTGGAGGTCAAAAGTATGAGATCTGAGATGTTTTAAACTTGAACTGACAAAAAACGGGCTTTCGAGGAAGTGTTGAAGTGAATCTTATTCCAAGCAGCGGATGCAACTGGGTTGCTACTGGTATCCGGTAAAATTTTTATCTTATCTCATGGACAGCCATATAATAAAGGAGCTTTGCACCGCAACTTAAGGTCTAATGTGCCCTCTCCTAAGACACAAAAACTCACTTCGCCTCAGCACATTGATGAATTCCAATCTAATCTTATCCATTCGGAGGTGTTCATTCGGGACTTCTAGAACTATTGAAAGGGGGTCTTAGATGAGAGCAAAGAGCTCCGTAGAGCTGCTAGTAGTTGACCAACAGTTGCTGAGCTGGTCTGAGGCTCAACCATTCAGTAGTGAACCGGAAGAAGCCAACCGAATCCCTACCCATTCCCATTCTGCAGTTAGTGAGACTGAAGTCCTGAAGTAGCAAGATTATCGGTCCTGCAGTTTCCTGCAATACCACTCTGGTTAGGCACCCAAAGCAAACCAGTGACGTGGTAACTCAATTCCAGGGTTAAGCAGTCAGGACATTACTAGTTTTGAGCGCATGGTCAGTAAGCTCAATGATCAATGAATGTTAATATCGCTGTCCTGCTATCTGAAGGAGAATATTGGCCATTTATTAACTCTAAACCTGCAATAATATTATAGAAATTATATTTGCTTTTTATTTTAACAGAAAACACTTCCCAAAAAATCTAAAGTTAGGAATGCATCGTCTTCGCTTAAATACTTATCTGACTATCGTTGGTACAGTTGAAACCTGTTAGTAAAAACCATGCCTTCGTGCGTGGAATCAAAGTTCTGGTGCAGAAATGTTCAGAATGTTGGAAGAGACCTTCGGTAATTATTGTTTGTCGCGAGCAAGTGTTTTTGAAAGGTACAAAATATTCAAAGAGGGTTAAAGAAGTATTGACCTCGTACCACGAAGAGGACGGCCATCAACATCAACTGATGATCAACATACCAATAAAATAAAGAGATTGGTGCTTGAGAATTAACAATTAAAGATTTTACAGGCATTGATAGAAAATCACAAGGATCAGTGGACACCTTTTTGAACGATTATTTGGGCCTACGGAAAGTGAATGCACAATTGGCTTCTAAAATCATTCATTTCATTTGAAAAAAGTGTCGCGCTAACGTTTATGAAACAATGGATGTCTTGATAAGTATTATTGCTGGCGTTGAGTGTTGGATCTTTGCTTATGACCCTTTCCCGAAGGCAAAGGTGAACTGAGTCCAAAAAACTTCATCAGAGCAACGGGAAAAGATAAAATAAATGGCGGAGGACATCTAATTCATTAACCATGGATCCTAATAGCAACCCTTTTTAAAAAATAATCGAATGGTTTGGTAATCTAAGATGAGCAATGTATACCAAAAGTGGTTTGCTGAGATGACTACAGAATTTTTGACCGAAAATAACAACAATTTTCATCCGTTTTCTATTTATTATTATTTTAGGTCACTGTATACTATACTGAAAATCTGCTGAAAATGGACTAGTTATAACCCAAGCATTTATCTAATTACTGCACAACTTTTCCTACAAGGCTTCCGCTTGTATGTATTTATGTATAATGAAAAGGTATTTGTATTGGTTGTAGAGTGAACGTGCAACTTTTGTATTTGGAGCCACGTTTAGGCATTACAAAAGTGTATTTCAATATTTACTATGCCCGAGTAAATATATTTCTACGCACGTATGTAAGTGACGATTTATCTGTATCTTCAACTGCATTGACTATCTTTAGAAATAAATATGCCCGTATGCACGATCAGTTGAGCGTACACCAATGCGATATGATAATTTACAAACATTCAATGGCAACGCACTATCAGGCGATGGCTGCATGAAAACACACGTACATACAAACATATATAATTCCCCACAAGGGACTGTCACTAAGCATTACACCTTCAATTCTAGCTTACTTCTATACTATCACATAGATATAGAATAAGTAAATAGAGATGTGTTAGTATTATGTACAAACATAAATATAGAAATATTTATATATATACATATATATAATATACATACATATTTGTAGCATTTCGAAATATGCATTATGGTGTCGTCATTGAGCGACGTCAATTTACTTTTTGAAGATAATTTCATTTAAATGTTGACCGCGGCTGCGTCTTAGGTGGTCCATTCGGAAAGTCCAATTTGGGCAACTTTTTCGAGCATTTCGGCCGGAATAGCCCGAATTTCTTCGGAAATGTTGTCTTCCAAAGCTGGAATAGTTGCTGGCTTATTTCTGTAGACTTTAGACTTGACGTAGCCCCACAAAAAATAGTCTAAAGGCGTTAAATCGCATGATCTTGGTGGCCAACTTACGGGTCCATTTCTTGAGATGAATTGTTGTCCGAAGTTTTCCCTCAAAATGGCCATAGAATCGCGAGCTGTGTGGCATGTAGCGCCATCTTGTTGAAACCACATGTCAACCAAGTTCAGTTCTTCCATTTTTGGCAACAAAAAGTTTGTTAGCATCGAACGATAGCGATCGCCATTCACCGTAACGTTGCGTCCAACAGCATCTTTGAAAAAATACGGTCCAATGATTCCACCAGCGTACAAACCACACCAAACAGTGCATTTTTCGGGATGCATGGGCAGTTCTTGAACGGCTTCTGGTTGCTCTTCACCCCAAATGCGGCAATTTTGCTTATTTACGTAGCCATTCAACCAGAAATGAGCCTCATCGCTGAACAAAATTAAAGCGCGAAACACATTTCGAACCGAACACTGATTTTGGTAATAAAATTCAATGATTTGCAAGCGTTGCTCGTTAGTAAGTCTATTCATGATGAAATGTCAAAGGGACTGTCACTGAGCTTTACACCTGTCAATTCTAGCTTACTTCTATACTATCACATGATATAGAATAACCTCAAAAAAGATGTGTCACCGTTACAAACATAAATATAGAAATATGTATATATTATATATACATACATACATATTTGTAGCATTTCGAAATATGCATTATGGTGTCGTCATTGAGCGACGTCAATACTGCAACAATTGTCATGCAACTGTGTGACTGATCGTTTTACGATATGAAATAAGTAAGTAATAAGAATGCAACGACCCTATACGTTATTGTAATTGTTTTCTACACTCCACGCGGCTAAACATACGCACATAAACATACAGGTATGCACACATGTGGGTACTTGTAGGTATCGGAGTACCTTTGTCGCTTTAAAAGCAATAAGTGTGTGATTTGTTGTAATGTAAGGAGGTCAGCAGCATTCCTCATAATACATATATATGAATATATAGTTATATATGCTGACTTTTTGATTTTTATGTGGTGCTGAATGGCACGTAAACCCTACACCAACTCATGTAACAACAACAAATGGGTATAGAAATTTTATCGGACACCGGAGTAGGTGTTGTAAACCATTAGAAATATGCATTCGATCGACTTTTGCTGTGTTTTCAATTGTGACAATTGTATAAAAGTATGTTTGTATCTATGTACATACTATATATGTAAGTATGTACACGTGCATACAAATATTTGGTAATATCTCTATTGATAAGTTTATGGTGCACTGGCAGACATTGGTTGGCACTTGGTCTTAATCAAATGACGGTTAATAATTACATGGACATTCTCTTTTAGATAAAAATGGATTTTGAGGCTTTATATACTCTAAGTTTTACCAAAAATATTTTTAAAATTATTTGTATAATTTAAGTCTTATAAAATAAATAAGCAATAGCTGGACATTTGTACTTTGATGGCCTATTCTATTCGATTTTCTACCAAAAAGTTTAATATTGCTTCGAAATTAATTGAATAGCTTTAACGAATGATCATACAACCGATCTTTACTTATTTTTCTGTTACATGCTGTATAAAAGCTTCTTCATCGGTTTCAAAAAAATGTATATCGGATATATTTTGGGAGGCAAGAACCTTATTGGTCCTTTTTATGATTAAGAAAATATATCTGTTAATCTAGCGTGTACTGAGAAACTTCTGAGGATGTAAAACAGGAGGACATCTCCGAAAATATTGCTTACTAACAATCTGTGGGATACCTCAAGTTCGCAGGCACTGCTTTATTCCGGGGTCACGGCTTGAAGATAGGAAGCTTCAGCTGTACCACTCCGACGTATTCTATTGAAGAATTCCATGAAGTCTAATTGTAGCGTCTGTTCACCAGAGGTGCGGCTGCGAGTGGGCGTCGGTCTTTAAACAAGCAGAAAGGAACAACAGCCTTGGATGAAAGACCACACTTTTATTGATGACCACAGCAAACGTAATGATGCCTTCGAAAAGGTAAAGGCTGACATCTCTGCCGTCCAAGAAATGCGATGGGCGGGGCAAGGACAGAGCCAAGTATTTCCTTGTGACATTTATTGCAACGGTCAAGTTCGTTGTGGGATTCTTGGTGTGAGAATTCAATCCGGTGGATGAGCGTCTAGCCACAATTCGCATCAGTGAAAAATTTTTCAATATAACACTAATCTTGTTGTAGTGAAGAAGAAGCAGGCCAGTCTATGCAGACAAAAAAGGGAAGAGGCCGAAATTCGTGTATATGGAGAGCTTGAGAAGATCAACAAAACGGAAGGAACCGATGGATTACCGACCGCTATGCAAATACGGCGAGGAACTGACAAGTTAAATGTGTAAGCTTCTTTGCAAGATATGGGAGGATGAAATAATTCCTGACGATGGAAACCTAAGTGTGCTCTGCCCAATCTACAAAACAGAGGACCCCGCAATCTTCGCCAATTATCGTGGAATAAGTCTCGTCAGTAAGGTCTTAACGAGCGTAGTGAGTGAAAGACTGAAGCCCAATAAACAATTGCACCTTAACAGTGTGGCTTTAGACCTGGAAATCTATAACCGACCAGATTTTCACCATGCGCCAAATTTTGGGAAATACACGTGAAAGGGAGATCAACACACATAATTTTTTCGTCGATTTCAAAGCCGCCTTCGTCAGCACATCCCCCGGAAAATGCCGGAATTATTGCAGTAGCGAAGGGCGGTTCTTAAGCTACCTTAAAATTAGTTATGAATTTGAAATGAGTGCCTTTTTCATCCCAGTATAAGCACATTTTAATAACGGTCACCAATAGAGGAAATCGAACCATTTCACAAAAACTTAAAATTGGGTCAATCTGAAGATTTCAATCTACGAATTTTACAAGAAACTGAATAAAATATAACCTAACTCATGATCTACGCCTAACCGTTTAGTCATACGGAAATTTATAGCTACAGAAAAAATATAGCTTTTGGCAAAAAAAAATCACTATAATGTATCTGTCATCGAAAATTTTATACAATAACAACGACGAGCCATAGATCAACTTCCACTAAAGCATAGACTAAATACCTGTCAATTATTCAGTATCAAAATCTAACAACAAACTTAAATACAACAATAAGATAGAAGATAATGAAACTCTCAAATCGATTAACACTTCACTCAAAAAATTTAACAGAATAATAATGGCAAAAATTATTTCACGAGTTTAAGCCAATCAATGAAGAAGCCACAAAGAGACAATTATTAAAATGTTAAAAATTTTGACACATTATGCCATTCTGACAGGTAAATACTTATTAATGCAAAAAGGTTGGCCAATCCACTCCATTTGACATGACATTCGATGATAAGAGATTCAAAGAGTAATTGATGGGTATTAGCAGAAAGTTAGAACAGTCAATTGACAGCGGAGAACTTAGAAGCTAAAAACGTCGAATATTTGATAATGAAATTAACATTTTATGGAACAGTAGAGTTAAGCTCAGGTGTAGCCAAAAATAATTTAATTTTTCTTATTTATAAATTTGTATGTTTTGGCAATATTTATGGGTCAAAGCGGGAAATAATTAAAACCTCGAAGAGGTGCTGCTGGAAATAAAAGAATTCGTGCTTGAGAATAGGCGATCAACAGTCAGAGATCTTACTGGCATCGGAAGGGACAGTTTAAAGATCATTTGGGCCGAAGAAAAGTGAAAGCACGATTGGTTCCAGAATCACTCAATTTCTTTGAAAAACAGCTTCTCATTAACGTCAGTATACCAAAGTTTTCTAACTACCAGGATGTCATGAAACGTATTATTACTGGCGATGAGTAAGTCTTTCAGGCCTGCGAACTCAAACAACCGCTCCGGGGAAACCGTTCTGAAGACATTAAACGTGAATCGCTACGCTCGTTGAAGGTTACTCTGAAAATTGACTTTAAGAACGAACGACAAATATTTTGAGAAATCATTTAAGAATTTTAAAATCATGATAAAAGTCTTATTGTTTTTCTACTATAATTTTTACTAAGTTTCGAAAAGGAGTCTCAATATTTACTCAAGTTATCGCTGAAGAATAACTCTGTAACTCTCGCAATTAGGTTGAGGTATTATAAACAACTGTGAGGTACAAACAAAGTTCAACAAATACATATGGAACATGATGCGAGAATATAAATGACGGAAATTGCTTAGCTAGATCTTAGAAAAATTTCTGTTTATGAAGTCCGAACTGTCATTATTATAAAATTTTAGAATCCTCACAGAACATCATCACTCATCTTGAGACCCAGCATTCATTCATGTACAGCATGCAGTGAAAAAAATATGGCAGCCGTAACTGAGTGCCCGCGGAGACCGTGGAAAGTCAAATCGGCGCCGCCCGCAGCAATTC
Source organism: Bactrocera dorsalis (assembly GCF_023373825.1). Lineage (NCBI taxonomy): Eukaryota > Metazoa > Arthropoda > Insecta > Diptera > Tephritidae > Bactrocera > Bactrocera dorsalis. The sequence continues at coordinate 47,034,477 of NC_064306.1, forward strand.
GGACTGACGTACAGAACGACTTTGCACATTTTACTTCGAGATCTTTAATTGAAAGCGTACAAAATGCAGCTTGTGCAAGAACCGAAGCCGCTCGACATTCTCAAGCGACAAAGGCTTCGATATATGTATAGGCTCTTGAAAAGTTCCAAAAGTTTTGGATCAATGGGTATGTAAACAAAAAAAATTGCAGCATTTGGAATGAGGAACCTGAAGAGATTAAAGAGATGGCATTTCATAGAAAAAAACAACGTTTTGGCTTGGTTTGTGAGCCGGTGGAATAATCGATCCATATTTCTTCAAAAATGATGCCGGTGAGAACGAGGTATTGAAAGTTGGACTCAATGGACCAACTGAGAGGTAATAAGTATTTCCCATTAAATTTAAATGGAATCACCTATTATTAAAAACTTCTTGATTGACTTTATTAATATCAATTAAATTAAGTGCAGTATGCGCTCAGTGAAGTTTTCTTGAGAATCATGCGACTGTAAAAGATTAGCACCTTCTTGCAGTGGCATCATGGCTCATTTGCTAAATTTACGCACTGAAACACCACAAATTTCATGGAAATTTGCCTGAAAGCAATCACAGCACGAGTTATACGAGTATTTACCCACATACGTACAGGCCTTTACGAATATCTACACATATGTATGTATTTATTTTAGTGGAGTGACACTAAAGCTTACATTCGCACAATGTCAGTCAATCTTATCAACTAGTGCTATTGTAGCCTTATACTCATATGTCTTCTCTGTATTTCGTTTGTTGTTTATCATTATTTGGCACATTTTTAATTTAAGCTGCTCGGCTCTTTTACTGAGTCACGCAGCATTCGTGCGAAAACAGTTAGGTTTACCTTGATTGTAATTCGTCACATGTCCGGAATATCTAGTAAATAGTCAAACAATAGTGTAGATAAAGACAAAACTTTTGTCACAAATCTCGAGTGTGTATGTAGTAAAAGAAGTAAAGTAAAAAACAGTATCTAAGCGCGATTATCTATAGATTAGCTCAGAAACGTGGATGATGAAACATGTGCCGTTAAAATCATATTTGAACATGAACTAGGAAATTCATGTTTCTATCTGAAAAAAAATGGTATTTATGTTGTCGTTGGGAGATATTCTTGCAACGTCATTATGGATTTTTTTGTAATCATGCTGGATACGAGTTTTAGCATTCTTGAGAGTTAAAAACGTCGAAATTTGTGCAAGAGTAAAGCTTAAAATGGCGGCCGATCGTTGTGGATCGTGTGTCGCGACTTGCAGAAAATTGCTGTTAATAAAAAGGAACATATAATTTCAGGATACTACTGAACTGCAAGCTTGCTAAACGAATGTTCCAGTAACTAAATATGGACTAGGATATGAACCGAAATTATAGTCACCGATGGATTGCCAGTGATAAAAATTTAAAGAAGGTGTATTTGAAAATGTATGCAAATCTAAGACCTTGGAGGATTAGGTCCAGAAAGCTTACTTTGCTCACTCAATAATATCAGTCACCATCGCGCAAATTTTATTTAAATCTATGACGTCTCAATTTTGAAAACTATTTAAAATCTCTTCCAGCCACTTAAGAGTCTAGGGGTTTCAAAAAAATAGAATTCTACAACACCTCTAGAATATTATCCTAAATTTTCAAGTAGTTTCGAAGATAGATCCTTGAGAACTTGTGTGCTCTAGGATAGCTAGGCTAAGTGCGCCGTCTTTAAACGCGTTTTTCTCGAATCTTTGTTTTGGAAGTCAGTTGGGAAGATTTCTCGAGAACTGCTCAACCGATCTTCAGGAAATTTTACGCAGATCTTTAAGATACTATTCTTAAAGATTTGGACGAGATTTTTTTCGATTACAAATATTTGAACAAAAAAATGTTGCCAAATTTTAATTTTTTTGTAAAAATGACGGCCAAAAATTAAATTTTCAATGTTTTTTCCATCGTCCAAATTCTAAAACACGTATTTTTTTTACTTTAGATGATCCTGCAAGCAGCTATTCTACCTACGCGGGCACAGCTTTTTTCCAAGGGGTCACCGCAAGTGGCGTCGCAATGGCCGAGTTTAAAATATTTTTTTCCAAAATTTCAGAATTTCTTTGTTAATCATAGTTCGCAATTTCAACTTCGAAGTTGTAGTCCCTTATTTGCTTTGAGATCGAATAAAAGCACCCTCACCCAAAAGAACGTTACTTTGCACTGACTAGCCGTCTCCCTCGACAAAAAAATATTAAAAGATCTTATTTTGGTCACCTCAACTTTTTGAGATATTTTAAGGAATCAAAGCATAATATTTATTATTAGAAGAAAAAAAAATGGGTTACGGAAAACTTAGCGTAAGAGAATTTAAAGTGAAAATTTGAAAAACGGAAACAATTGCCATATTACGTTTGAACCAAATCGCTTAGACGATTGTAGAGCTTCATCTTTACCTACTAAGGCTTTAAGCTCAGTAGCAATAACTCAAGAAGCAAAAGACAATGTAAACTGGCTTAGAATCATAGGTATGGTTCGAAAAGGACAAAACCAATCTGTACTTCTTCGAAAGAAAAATTTAAGAAATATCTTTGAAGCAGTGAAAGATAAAGACAAGTGCCTTGTAAAAAGGAACAATGAATAAGCTTATAAAAAGCGATAAAATTAGAATTTTTTCCAAAACCCAGCGATTAAGATGGGTGGGCCATACAACAAGAATGTTTACTAAGAGGGTACAGAAAAATTTGCAGAAGCCACAACGTTCAAGACTAAAGCAAAGAGGAGACCAATATTAAAATCAATCGACGAACTGGAGAAAGACATGAAAAAGTTGAGTATAAAAAATTGGAGAAAAATCATATGAAATCGAAATATCTGTAGGTCACACATGCAGGAGGCTAAAGCTCACAAAAATCTGCCAAAAGATAAAGATCCTGTATAGGAGTATAGTAATCATAAATTTTCAAAGGCATTTGAAAGCCTTAGTGATAGGTATATCGAATGAATACTATCAGAAGTAAAAAGTTAGCTATCGTTTGCTGATTTTCTCCGAAGCTTGGATAAAATCCCATAAATATTAAACTAATCTACAATCACTAACCAATTATTAATAATCGTGTCAAGAACAAGAAGTCACAAAGTTATATGAATAAATTTGTTTAATGATAATCTCATAGGTCACTAAACAGGATAAACTACGGAATTTTCGAAAGGGCTGACAGACACATCATGGTAAGATGGAATGCCTTAAGGACATGCAGAATCGCTAAGATCACGTACATGGTCTCTGAAGGACCGCCGGACTGTTGTTGGGTTAACGACAGGTATCAACTCACAGAAGTTACAAAGAAATGAAGGAGGCATGAGAGGTACTGGAAAATCTTCAACCTTATCCCGAACTCGCCTTAGAAGAAGTTTAGGATTAGATTTCATGAACAATGGAATCGTAATATGAAATGGATGATTTTTTATTTAACATATTAAAACAGTAAATAACATCATACAATTTACAAATATGTATTTTATTTGTGTCCAGTAATGCTTTTACAGCAATTCATTACAGTGAATTTACGATCAGGTTAGCATATAAGCACATTTCTTTATCAAAATGTGCCGTTTCAAGTTTTGCTTATCAGCGAAATTGTTTTCCCACTTATCACAATCGCATCAGTATTATTTTTAAGTTTGTTTGCAAGGTATTTTACTAAAGAATGATTGACGTTTTACAATCATAATAAGTAACGGGTGATTTTTTTGAGGTTAGGATTTTCATGCATTAGTATTTGACAGATCACGTGGGATTTCAGACATGGTGTCAAAGAGAAAGATGCTCAGTATGCTTTGACATTTCATCATGAATAGACTAACTAACGTTAGCAACGCTTGCAAATCATTGAATTTTATTACCAAAATCAGTGTTCCGTGAAAATCCGCTTTTTTATCGACAAATTTTGTTCAGCGATGAGGCTCATTTCTGGTTGAATGGCTACGTAAATAAGCAAAATTGCCGCATTTGGGGTGAAGAGCAACCAGAAGCCGTTCAAGAACTGCCCATGCATCCCGAAAAATGCACTGTTTGGTGTGGTTTGTACGCTGGTGGAATCATTGGACCGTATTTTTTCAAAGATGCTGTTGGACGCAACGTTACGGTGAATGGCGATCGCTATCGTTCGATGCTAACAAACTTTTTGTTGCCAAAAATGGAAGAACTGAACTTGGTTGACATGTGGTTTCAACAAGATGGCGCTACATGCCACACAGCTCGCGATTCTATGGCCATTTTGAGGGAAAACTTCGGACAACAATTCATCTCAAGAAATGGACCCGTAAGTTGGCCACCAAGATCATGCGATTTAACGCCTTTAGACTATTTTTTGTGGGGCTACGTCAAGTCTAAAGTCTACAGAAATAAGCCAGCAACTATTCCAGCTTTGGAAGACAACATTTCCGAAGAAATTCGGGCTATTCCGGCCGAAATGCTCGAAAAAGTTGCCCAAAATTGGACTTTCCGAATGGACCACCTAAGACGCAGCCGCGGTCAACATTTAAATGAAATTATCTTCAAAAAGTAAATGTCATGAACCAATCTAACGTTTCAAATAAAGAACCGATGAGATTTTGCAAATTTTATGCGTTTTTTTTTTTAAAAAAAGTTATCAAGCTCTTAAAAAATCATATATATACAAACAAACGAACATGCACACGAACATGTTAATACAATCTACACAAGACTTCTTGTGTAACACCGTTAACAACTTTCATTTTCGTGGGATATGAGCCTCATATGTATATATGAGTATTTAAGCGAGTCTGCCTATATCAAAAAAATAATTTTTATCGCCAATTTTGAAGATAGCGTCTTATTTACTTTTATTTTACTCTCAGCATCCCTGACATACTTTTTGAGCATGCAATTTTGATTTACAATACCAACAGCATAACGGTAATAAAATGAAAAAATTCCGTTGACTAAATACTGTACTACTCATTTTTGCTTTTAAGCAAATTACTATCACGTTTTGTCGACTCTACCAACACACATAAAGTGTTTGTGTTACTTTTTCATCACATCACACAATTCTTATCTTTATGAATTTAGAAGATAATTTAAAAGTGACGCAATTCTCTTGGAACTTGGTTTCTGAGTTTTCAAGAAATTTACAATATGAACATAAAAGTTACTCATTGCTACAGAAACTAAAATAGTAAAAATAAAATTCCTCAGAAACAGCGGAGACCCTACAGTAACTCCCTGTTTTTCCCAAAAACTTAATAGGATTATTTCCAAATCAATTATTAATCGAGATGTATGCAATATCATAACAGAGGTGGACAAACTTTTCAAAAACACGTATCCCAAGCGTTCGACCGCATTAGGAAAAATACTTGGTGAATAAATTATACAGTTATGTGAATCAAGATGGGTTCAACAGCCGAATTTCTAATTGGGATTTTTTGCCTACATATGTGACATTCTCTAACTCATTCACTCAGCGTGATTCTTCAGAAATAATCGATCGATATAACAAAAGCATCAAATATGATAGATATGGAGCTTTTAATGTCCCGAAATCGTAGACAAAAAGCTGAGGCATTTCGATCTATTTATTCAGGCACGAAAAAAATGGCGGCAGAACTCAAAGTTGACGAAGAAAAATCAGGAATCTGCGGAAGACAAACAAAATTTCTGCGTGAGAACTTGCGAAGAATACTACAGGGTCTTAGTGTACATGTCTCTGCTGGATACAATCGGTGAAGGTTTGAAGATGTATCTTTCTAAGGAAGTATTGGATGGATTTCAATTGAGTTTGTTGCTTCCAGAAAAAGTATGTGCTTTGAAAACCAAAGAAATGGAAAATTTTATTGACTTTTGGATAATGGTTGTCGTGTGTCGTTTGAAGCTCAAAGCTAAACTTGATCACTGACAGACACTGTGGGACAGAATCAAGAGTCAAAAGATAACATGTTACGGACTACTGCATTGGAAGTGTTGAAGAACTGCGATGTAGACCTATACCTCATAATTCAAAGTTTTATTGGCATATTCTACACACTTCCCGTGACGAATGCGAGCTCTGAACGCTCTTTTTTAGGACACTTCGTCGCATGAAAACGTGGCTGAAGACGAACGTGCTTCAAGATATCATCATGACATTGAAATCTGCTTATACGTACAAAAAATATAATACTCCTTTCATCCACTAAATCGATTCTATCAAATTTCGAATGATCTAAATGTATTATTTTAAGGAGTTTCAAAAAGCTTATGGGTAAGCAAACATTTCATGAGTGGTGTGACGGTGGCATCCCAAAAGTATTATCGAACATTTAATGATATATTACTAAAGACATAACAACAATGTAATGCATACAAGTATGTATGTAAATGATTCATATTATATTATATGTATATATGTATGTAGTTAAGGACATAACTGATAATGTGAGCGAAGTTTATAATTTTCAATTATCATTACAAATATGATAGTCGCGTATCAGTGTACATGTGTATACATACATTTTCGTAGATAGTGCTGCGGAAATTGTTGTGAACAAGTCTTCACCTGATGTTCTGTTGTCTAAAAATATGAAATCAATTCTACATGACTATACTAAATATGAATATAGTAGTAATTATAAATCAATATATTTATTATTGCTAAATTAAAGATGCAATCAATAGCCACTTAAGAACGCACTTGAGCCAGTTAAATTAAAAATATGTACATACATAAAGGACTATGTAAAATATTGTGGTTTTATATAATATATTTATTCTACGCTTTACTAGGTTACTAGTTTCAAAAAACAATTCAATACCAAAATCTTCCAAAGGCCTCAAAAAATTGGTAGGTGAAAATTAATATTTTTAAGATTTTTCGAGAGAGTAATAAAAATCGGTAAACTAATTTAAAGAATTGATTTGTATGACAAATGTGATATACACGTATATACATATATATAAATATGCCCCCGGAAGATAACCAATTTAAACCTTACTCAACCATTGATTTGGTAGAAGACCTGATTCCTTTCCACCCCAGTAGCCCAATGTCTTTTAAGTTAGCGTATTGGGAGACGTGAAATATGACCCTTCTCATTCGGTTGAAGGATGGGCATTCGCATAGATAATGTTCCAATGTCTCATCATCCTTCACGCTTGCCCTGGATTTCACTGAATCTATTTTACTAATTTTCTGAAGGTGGGGTCCTAAAGGTAGGTGTCCTGCCCCCTACAATATTGCTAAGCCCCTTTTGCCTAAAAGTAGAAGCTTTTTGGCCTGTCCACCATCAACACACCCCAAAGTAGCTTTGTGGTATGTCCTGTGTTGCTTGTGTTCCAAGATTTGAGGTGTTCCTCTAGGATCCACTGCTTCAAATAACCCTTGAAGGAGATGAATGGCCTAGGTTGTGTCTCCAGCTACCCCGAGCGGACCAGCTCGCCTGCCTTTTCATTTCTTTTTATTTCTATATGACTAGGTACTCAGATGATTTTAACAGTATTTCACGCTAAGTCTATTAATTACCTTCTTGTATATAAATATGTATGTAGTTCACATATATTTTTTCTTAGAAATATAATACTTATCAGCAGTATTGACTGCTATTGCGTTGAAACCCCATGCTTTGTGATTTTATGCAATTCACTTTAAATTCACTACCTTAACTTTGAAAATAATTTTTGATATGAACAGTGTTTTCGAAAAAAGATCCTCTACAGTCGATAAAATGTGGTTAAGTGCTCTTGTAAATAGAATGAAATTAATATAGACTGCAAGAAGATAAAACTTGGATGTGCATTGCGGTTAGGTTATAAAATATTGATGACACTATACAGTGATTTACTTTGAGGAGACTTTCAAGGAAAATTGTATGGACTATGGTACGTGTACGTGATCTTTGGAGCATATTAAAGTAATTTACATGTTCGAATAAATCGGAGGATTCTCTTCCCTTAATCAAATTCATAAATTTCTGGTTCCATACTTTATGTTAAGTTCAGAATTTCCTCCTAACTTAATAGAGATCTCACACTTTTTCAGTCATTAAAATATTTCTAGGGTTACTAACAACAACAAATTTGTTAATTTGGAAAAATTAATGGTATTAACTCCCATTAAATAAGATAATTAACATTTGTTAATAGAGTGCTAACTAATCACCGCAATAGTGGTAATTATTTTATTTAGCATATCTTTGTACGTTATACCTATGTATATACAAACATATATAACTAAAAAGTAGATTAATGACATTAGAGAGATCATCGAATATTAATTAAATTAATTTGGAGATGATATGGCAGCTATAAATGTGTCCAAAATATTTTTTTTATTTTGATTATAATACATATATTTAACGCCTACATCTATATCCTATTAAATCAATTTTTTTTAGAGATTTAGTCATAAGTAAAACGTAATTTGTGCGTTTTTCGAAGTGAGCTTCAAAAATCGCAATATTTCTCTTCAAATTTTTAAATTGAGTTTATAGAAAACGCCACGAGAAGAAAAGCTACGTTTTCAACTATTTCCATGGTGTAAAATACTATTCTGTCAGGTTCGTATGACATATGCTATAAATGACCAATGAATTCTTCGAATAAAAATTTTATGTTTCAAAGGACTTAATTTGAAAAAGACAGAAATTTGATACTTTATTATGTATTTAAGACTCGAACGAAATTGGTTTGGTCCACTACCCAGCGCAATAGAATAATATAAAGTCTTTGGGACGGAATTAAGGAACAAAAATAACTAACAATTCAGAGGAATTTTTGGGATAAAAAATAGACTAAATTTAAAAAAATATTTTTTATAAGCTGAGGGTAAATTTTACGTTTTTCACATTGTTTTTTTACAGTCAATGTGTTTGCAAAACAGAAGAAAATTCCACGATTTATAGTTTTGAATTAAATGAGAAAAAAAAAACAATAAATAAAAAGTGTTTCGATTTTCTGGAGAAATTCACTCCCGCAGACAATTTTTTTGTAAATTGATATACATAAGCAATTTATTAAGATTTCTAGGTCTGAAAACTGTCGAATTGTGTTCTTACATACATTTCAATCAATCAGAATGCAAAACTTCTTAGAAATATCGGGATTAGTCATTAATCATTGGTAAAGGCACATAATCGTCTAATCTTGGAAGAGCATTAAAAGATATAGGAAAACTGTCACCACATTAGGAGGCTATGACAAACAGACCTCCAAAAGAGTTTTATTAAAAGATTTTTTGTTTGGTATCGGAAAATCAGTAGACACCACCATGTCAAGGGTTTAAGTGAAAAATGTACTTGTAATAAAAATTTGTTTAAAAAATCATTGAAAAACGTTAAGATAAGAAAAAGGATATATTTGGAAATTGAAGTATTATATTTCCTCAATTCAAAAAGGACAACATCTGAAAATAACATATGTTGTTAATATGTTTGCAAAAAAAAAATAGTCGGATTTAACCTCCCAGGTCTACTTGTCAATTGCTAAATGCAATAATTCATTAATGTGTTTACATGTTTGACACATGTATCTTCTTTAAACACTAGAAGATATTGAAATCAAGAAAGTTATCATTAATCATTAGCTTCAAAAATGCTGCTGATTTTACTCCACTTTACCGGATAAGAAATCAGGCGTTTCAGGTTACAAAGACCTACTTGTAGTTCGAAAAAAAATGTTAGAAAGTACTTAGAAAGAAACATAAGTCGAAGCAGTCTTATTTTGCTAGTTAACTTAGAAAAAATTACCCACGCAAAGAGAAAAACGGACAAAAATTTAAATTAACATAAAAAATTCTAACTTTCCCCATTAAAACCAGGTTTTCATTAATAGTAATTAAATATATAAAAAAAAAATAAAATAATATATAAAATAAAAATAACTGTTTTCGATTTGAGAAAACTTGGAGAGTAGTAAATCGAACACATTATACCAGCTGTTCAAAAAAACTGGGCGTACTTGTGATGCCACCGCACACTAACGGATTCTCTGACGCATGCAAAATGAAGTTGCACTTTCTTCTTCATGAAGATATCCAACATTTTAGTAATCTCTTAGTTTAATGTTTCAGTTTCCTATAAAAAAAACTGTAGCTGGCCACCAAAATCGTTGTATGTTCGTGAATTGGGGTGAGCAACAACTTGAAAATGATCCGGATTTTCATCTTCATCCTCAGCGAAGAAGCGTATTGCTGGCTGAATGGCTTCGTCAAGAAGCAAAATATGCATTATTGGACAGGCAGCAATCCACTTGGACTTCATGAGTCACCATTGCATACTGAAAATATTACGGTTTGGTGCAGTTTATGGGCCGGCGGGGTCATTGGGTCGTACTTCTTCCATGAAGATCAAGACCGGCACGTTACTGTGAATGGGAATCGGTACCGCTCAAAGATAACCGAATATTTTTGGCCCGAATTGGAACACAGCGAATGTCACAATCGATTTATTGAAAAAAGAGTTTGGTGAATTAATGAAATCCCGTTATAATTACCTATCAGCATAATTTCTTGTATCAAATCAACTCGATATTTTTGCTGTTGCTTTTAAAAGTATAGTTAAACTAAATTCATTCATAAAATTTACTCCTGGAAAATTTCGAAGCTGAAGAAAAACTGTTTGTTTGTATTTTTGTCTCACTTTTTTACCGTTTTTCTAAAATTATGTAACATTCTTTTAAATACCGATAAATACTGTTTCAACAGTATGTTCTGAAGCGAGTCAAAACACTGCTCAATGTTCCTTTCTTATCTCATTTGAGAGAATATGAAACAATAAAATGGAGTAATGTTGCGGTTTCTTTTATCGTCACTGCGGTAGCGCACTGCTATTTTCTTACTCACGAAACGATTGATCTGCACCGCTGACTACCTTTGATAGCTACACTTGCACTTTGATGTCAGCAATTGGCCGACTAGTTAAAAGATTTTTATCGAAAAATTATTACGCTTCGGCCGAATTGGCGTTTGAAAAAAGAATTTAGCGACTTTGAGAAATAATGCAAGCTTTGCGCCAAAATTTGATTATATTTGCAGAGGCTTGTGTGTAAACTAATCACAGAAATGCGCTATAAGGCCATAAGCCGTTACACTTAACGGCGATTTTTGGGGGTATTTTTAGGTTTCAAATATATATGTGTTTCTGCCCATACAATCATATCATATTTGGGCTTATATTCATATATCCAGGTGTATATGTATATACGTATGTACATATGTTTATGCCTATAATTTTGGCGCTCATATGGTTATAACAATTACCTGAAAATGTTTGCATTCCTATTAATGCTGAATTTTACCAGAAATTAACATTAGTCAAGCTTTTATTCTTACTCCATTCTTTTATTCTACCCACTCCTAATCACCCACACATATGTGCTCACATGTACGCAATGTAAATGTTTTTTAATATACATATAACTAGTATTTGGCGTGACTAAACCTAAAAATTAATTTTAATTTTACCATGAACCATGTGTAAATTGCAAATAAATACCTGGCTTAATAGAGTGACTGATGAAGAGGAGCCAACACTGTTGTCTGTTCACCATTCGTCATATGCATGTGTGTAGTGGCGTATGAGTACTAATTTCTGATTAAATATTTTATTTGTCTTTTCGTTGACATTGATGACGTACAAATTTATTGATATATACATATGTATATGTATGTGTATGATATGTAAACTTACTGGATCTTACTATATTCGCGTAGAATATGGCATATTTTGGTAATAATGACGAATCAAAGGAATGACGACACAAAGGTATTTTTAGTCGAAATCAATTTAGCATTGTTTGGTTAATTTCATACTCTTTACATGTTTCAGTCTTGCCATCATAGAACTAGATAACATACGTATGACTTACAATACCTATGTCTTCCTTCTTCTTCCCAAATATCGAACTTACGAAATTTATACTCTAATGATTATAAAGAGTAAGATTTTTCGAAATTGGGCTAACTCATATTTACAAGACGTTTTATAGTAAGGCTTCCTGTGTATGATTGTATAATGCCTTAAAATGCATACTAAAGAACCACTGAATAAAAAGGTTGTCATGTACCCTTGCTTTTCGATTGTACATTGCCGGTTTTAGGAACCAATTTATAGGTTCAACACTTCAATTAAATACATACAAGATGGTCGGATTTAATTAATTTTCGCATGTTTAGTATGATCAAATTAATAATGGTCAATAAAATTATGGAAAAGATTGATCAGGACCATCACATAAGCAACCATGACATCGCTAAGGAACTTAACATTCATTTGAACCATTTAAAAATGGCTGGTTACAAAAAGAAGCTCGATGTTTTGGTACTACATGAAGTGTCTTTAAAGGACTGAATTGACATCTGCGATTCTTTGCTGAAACGCAATGAAATCAAACCATTTCTGAAGCGAATGGTAACAGGAGACGAAAAGTAGATCAAATACGACAATAATGTGCGAAAAAGATCATGGTAAAAGCGTGGTGAAGCTCAACAAATGGTCGCAAAGCCAGGATTGACCCCTCGAAAGGTTATGCTGACTGTTTGGTGGGATTGGAAAGGAATCATTCACTATGAACTGCTCCAGCTGTACTGTTTACTGTCAACAACTAATGAGATTGAAGCAAGCAATCGTAAAAAATTACAAGAACTGATCAACAGAAAGGGCTTCGTCTTCCATCAGGACAACGCTAGACCACACACATTTTTGATGACTCGGCAAAAACTGGGAGAGCTTGGCTGGGAAGTTTTGATGCATCCACCATATAGCCCTAACCTTGCACCACGGGACTACCATTTGTTTTAGTCAATGTAGAACTCCCTTAATAGACTAAAGTTGGCTTTAAGAAAAGCCTGTGAAAATTACTTGTCGTTTTTTCGCCGAGAAACCTGAAAAGTTCTACACTGATGGAATAATATCGCTAGCGGAAAAATGGCAAAAAGTGGTCAACCAAATTGGTACATATTTAGTTCATTATAGATACACAAAAAAATATGTTGAAGTTTGATTAGAAACACGAAAAGACTTTTTCGACTACCCAATATTATTTAAATGAATTATCACAAATCCTGAAATTTCCGCATAGGAACCAAAATATTTCTGTTGTGGTCTTTTTTCATTCATTGTGGTATATAATTTTTAAAGAAATAGGTTTCTTTTGATATAGTGCCTATAAAAGCGAAATATTTGTCGGTAATGACTATTGACACAAAGAGGTTGTAACTCATTTTCGTTCCATATTTTCTACACTTCTTATCATTTCAACTACAAAAATTACATTTATTGCTTTATTGGAAAAGCTGGGTGAGTGCATTAACAATATTTGATTGTAAGTTTCTATTCCCCATAATTTCACGTTTTTCTATTGAATTGATAGAATTGAATAGTACTTGAATGCTAACAAAGACATGAGGATTTTAGATAATGCAAAAGTCAACAATTGTTTACAACGTTTTATTATATTATATACTACATTCAAGTGCCATATATATGTCAATATGAACATGCAATATTTGTTTAAAACTGCATTAAGGTGTGTAAATGTATGTGAGAATTATTTGCAATGGTATGTAGTAAAGTAAATTAAAGGTCACCTAAGAACGACCTTTGGATACTATGACAAGCTCTTTTTGATAAACAGGTGACAGGTTTTAAGAAATTTATTTTAATATTTTTTGAGACAACTTTCGATCGAACTTGGTAGTGCGCACCACTAATCTCTATATCGGTCGGACGTTTATAGACAATTTTCGAACTCAGTATGGAAAAGATGGAGTATTTGGTACAACAAGTACTGAAAAATACAGATTTTATCAAAGTTATGACTGATCTGGAAGGGGAATTTTAGAAGAGTTTTGTGGTGATAGTCGAAAATTAGCTTCATTACCATTAAGTGCCAAATTATGAAGAAATTGTGCAAAATTCAACGCCAACCGTCAGACTCTAGGAACAAATTTGAGTATAAAGTTAGACTATCTAAGTAATAATGTGGATAAATTTTCGATTAATTTTAAAAAGTATAGTAAGGAACAGGGAAAATGGTTCAAACAGGATCCAAAAGTGATGGAAAATTGTTATCAAGGTTTTTGAAATTGTCAAATGATGGCTGCTCATAAATGGCGATTCATTGAAATATAACATATATTTTCGAAATCTTTTTCTCTGTCTGCTTCGATGTATCCTTAAACAAAACTGACGTAATAAATTATTTGAAAAAATAAAAGAGAGCGAATTCACGTTCTGTAAAGCATGTATTTCGCACGCTTCTTTCGACTTATGCTCAATATAATCGACCTACTGAACGTACTATTCGCAACACCATCGCCCATCTTGTCACCCGGCATTCAATATTCGACCGAATAGACCATGTCCAGCATGCAGTGAAGAAAATTTAGCAGTCATAGCTGAAAGCAGCAACTCGGACGGACGTAATGAACGACTTGGCCCACTTTACGTCGAGACAGCTTGGGCAAAAACTGAAGCCGATCGATCTTCCCAAGCGACATCGCTTCCCTCTAAGGGCTCTTAAAAAGTTTCAAGAAGATCCGACTTTTCTAGCCAAATTTTGTTCAGAGATGAGGCCTATTTTTGGCTCAATGGGTATGTAAAGAAGCAAAATTGCCGCTTTGGGGATGTAGAGTAACCTGAGGTGTTTCCAGAGCTGTCATTTCATTCAGAAAAACAAAATATTGGTGTGGTTTGTAGGTCAGTGGAATCATCAATCCAAACTGCTTTAGTAATATGATGCTGGTGATAATTTAACCGTCAATGGTGAGCTATTCGCGTCGGTTATCAGACAGTTTGATGCCTGAAATTGAAGTTCGTGATCTCGGCGACATTTGGTTTCAAAAAGACGGCGCCGCTTCCCACACATCGCATAAATCAACGGATTTTTTGAGAGAACACTGCAGTGAACAGATAATTTCACATTTTGAGGCGGTCGATTTGCCACCAAGATTGTGTGATATTACACCGTCAGACTTTTTTCTGTGGGTATATGTAAAGTCGAAAATACATGCGGACAATTCCGCTTCGATTCAGGAATTGGAGCAGAACATCACACCTGTCATTCGCCAGTTACCTGCCGAAATGCTCGAGCGAGTTATCGAAAATTGAACTCGAGGAATAGATCACCTGAGACGTAGCCCGGCCCATACTTGAAGCAAGTAATCTTCAAAAATTAGATGCCAAATAATGTTCTTTCGAAAGATATTAAATATTTTCCATTTAATTTGAAGTTTCTGTGTTTTTTTTTCTTTAAAAAAGTAGGGATCCTCGAAATGGAATCACCCTAATTATATAAACAAATAAATTATCACCGTAACAAGCTGTGAAATTTTGCACACGTTTCTGCCTCCCAATCAACATTTTTAATTGTTGTTAACATCGGACCACTATAGCATATAGCTGTTATACAAACTGAACAATCGGAATCAAACTCTTCTATGGAATACATCTTCTTGAAATTCGGCATAAACTATGGCACAAGACTTCAAATCTCTAAATATAGCTGAAATACAAACTGACCGATAATCAAATTTTTATATTTTTTTTTTTTACTAAAAGATGTGCAAGCCGAAATTTTTCTTCTTTTGTTATTCAACATTCGCCCTATAGACGAACTCCCACTAATAACTGTTTATCTTGTAACTCATCACTACAAGCAATTCGCATATAGGAACAAGCTCTAATCGATATTTTAAATAGATTCTTCAAATTCTGCCAAATATGTTAATTATATAACATGTGAATTACTAAATGTCCAAATATAGATAAATTGTGTGTTTGTGTTTCTTAAATAGCCCCTGCATACGTAATTCTTCACATCATGTAGATATATCTTCATTTATTTATAAATTTGGCATCAATTGCCAAAATCGCACTAACTCTATTGGCAAATAAATCAAAATATATCAATTTTGTTAAATTAGCACCTTTGTGCTACTTTCAGCTGCAGCACTCATCAACTGGCTAGCGGTTAATTGGACTGATTTATCACTCAATTTTATCTTATCGCCGTGTGCAGTATGAATGAAATGTGTAGCAGAATGAAAACAGCAATGATAACACGTACACAATTCGACTCAATCGAAGCAGAGTTGCTGATAAGGTGTGATTTCTTGGTAGTAAATGAAAATATGGCTAGAATAGCTGAGCGATCAAAAAACTCCGGCATAACTCTTCAGTACAACATTGGCAATAATATAATGTGGATTGCGCGCATATTGCATTGAAAACAAAAAACGAAACGCGAGTGTGTTGCAATATCAACGAACAACAAAAAAAACTTGTTTTCGAAAAAGTGTTCACACGACACATAACGGTACAAAAATGCAAGTGCATTGATGTCTACGTCGGCATTACGCGAATTTAGAAACTTTATATGCGCTATTTGATGCTTTTATTGGCAAAAATCAAAAACGAGAAAAAAAAATAGTTAACGAAAATGTTGAGCGCTTTTAGTACGGTTGCACCATATTTGAAATTCAATCCGTCGTATGTGATCGTCGACAATTTTGTTTTTAAATTGCATTATCGATGGACATTCATAATTTTGTTGGTGGCCACCATTTTGGTGAGCATGCGTCAATATTTCGGTGAACATATCAAATGTATATCGGACACCATACCGGCGCATGTCATAAACACATACTGCTTCTTTACGCCTACCTTCACGCTGGTGAGTGACGACGTTTAA
This sequence comes from Bactrocera dorsalis, assembly GCF_023373825.1. Classification (NCBI taxonomy): domain Eukaryota; kingdom Metazoa; phylum Arthropoda; class Insecta; order Diptera; family Tephritidae; genus Bactrocera; species Bactrocera dorsalis. The sequence continues at coordinate 47,051,140 of NC_064306.1, forward strand.
CTCTACTGCTTACGAAAATTTGTTAGTGTGTGTGTGCTTATGTCAATTGTGTGTTATTATTATCAGGTGCGGCATCTAAATAATAGCGCTTTGGAGAAGGGCATCATATTTCAGCCTGGCATTGGACCTGAAGAGTCGCAACATGAAGAAATCAGACGGCACGCTTACTATCAGTGGGTACCCTTTGTACTCTTCGGTCAGGCTTTACTCTTCTACATCCCACATTTCTTGTGGAAAAGTTTTGAAGGTAAGCAATTTATTGAAATACAATCGTTTGGTCGTAGGTCTATTCCCTACTCACTTTATGTGTAACCGTTCGGTCACTTATCGCTAAAATAAGTATAGGCATTTCAGAAAAACAGTAAATAGCTAGCATAGAATGAATGAGAATGCTATCTTCATAATTAGTTCGACAATTTTTGAGTAGTTTAGACGCTCAATGGCTTCAAATTTACTCACTACAGCAATCTTATGGCTTGCTCTCGCATGTATTTATGAAAACAAGTACTGTGGACTCATTCTGCGGTAGAATGACGGAATTTGTAAACTACTCCTTAAAGTCTTGGATTACTCAGTTACTGAGGAAAATTTTTTAACTACCTTTGAAGCTATTGAAGCTAGTAGAATCTATGTATACTCCATACCATAGTTCGTGAAACATGACATTCTCTGTACTAAAAAAAAAATGAGCCCGACTGAAAAAGGAGAATATTTTCATGTATTGTGATACACATTTTTATCATCTCCTGCTTTCAAAATAGGCTTTTGAGCCAATACAAGCATGCCAAAACTTTAACCAAATTTCCGTATACTTCGGCTCGGATGCCTTACATGATATGATTTTTAGTGGCTTCAATGAACCCGTGGCACGATACTTAAAACAGTTTTTTCACTTATTAAAACAGCAAAAAATCACAGGGCACCAAGTCTGGCAATTACGATGACTGAGCTGTGAGTCTCGCTTCATGTTGAACAAACACCTTTGGCGTGATTTTTTCAGTTGTTTGCTTATTTTTGAAGCGTCTTCGGTAAAAAGTTCTATCATTTCGCCATCATCCCAAACCATGTCGTTGGTGTAGGGTTCTTAGTCACGTTGTCAAGGTTTTTTTATGCAACTTTTTCTAGACGTCGTTTTTGAAAAAGATTCAGGTCTTTTGTTCGAGTTCATCATTGACACGGCTCATATCCGTTTACTAAAGTGTGTTGAGCCGATCCATAATGAATGTTTAGACTTTCTATTATCTTTTTGATGACAACATGACGATTTTTAAGCGCTGTTTCCATCATTAACAGCGGCGGAGGCCAGTTCTCGATGACTTCACGAGAATGCTTTGTGGCACTCAAACACTTATTTTCGTCCAGTCTAGGAAAATTTGTCTTAACGATTCAGTTTGCGCTAGCAATTTGAATGGACCAGTCCGGCTCAAATTTGATCAACTGGTATATTTTGGTTAAGAAAGGAGATTTTTGAATTAGATGGCATATCTTCGTTAGGAAAGGAGATTTCTGAACTTTGAGTAGCAATCTAGGAAAATTGATTAGTCCGGGTCAAATTTGATCAAATGGTATAATTTGGTTAAGAAAGGATATCTCTGAATTGGATGACATATCTTCATTAGGAAATGAGATTTGTCAGCTTTGGACTCTAAATAATTTAGAAAATTAATAATAGTAAAATCTGTAACTATAGAACACTGTTTATTTTACTTAAGCCGACTTCAGGCAGACACCACTTCTTCCAATGGCTTACTTTTACCCCACCTACTACATAATCATTTTAAGAGCTCTAAGCGAATTCATCACATTTCGGGCCATATTCGTCTAACAAGAATTTTTTTTTAGAAAATCCACTTTACTAGATTCATCAATGCATACTAAATTTATATAGATAAAGACTACGCTTTTGTTTTATGAATATATGAAATAGGAAACCACTCCCATTCATTCTTCAGTAAAAATAAATCTTAGCCAAGTTTGGTATGAAATAACTCGGAATAGAATTATCCTATTCTAACATGGGCTCTAAATGATTTCATTATATCTCTCAAACAAACGATTGTTCAGATTTTTTATGAAAACACTAAATATAATCATAAGTATTCTTAGAGAACATATTAAACAACAAGTTGAGCACTAAACTAAGTATTACTTTTTGTATTCCACAACATTTATTTAGGTGGCCGCATTAAGGCACTCGTCTTCGGTTTGCGCATGGTCGGTCTGTCACAGTTTTTAAAAGATGAAAGTCTTAAAATTGGAAAAATTAATATTCCTTCTATGGAGGAGACAGAGTCACGTGTGAAGAATATACGTCGTGCAATGATCGATCGTATGCGCATTAATCAATCGTGGGGTGCGCATCTGGCTTTTACCGAATTCCTGAATTTGCTAAATATTTTATTGCAAATTTATTTGACAAATCGTTTTCTTGCCGGCGCCTTCTACAGCTTGGGCGTCAAAGTCATACGCGAGCGTTGGACCGATCAAATGGATGCACTCGATGTCGTCTTTCCGAAAATCACCAAGTGTCATTTCCGTAAATTCGGTCCGAGTGGTTCACTTCAAATGCATGATACACTCTGTGTTATGGCACTGAATATCATCAACGAAAAGATTTATGCGGTTCTATGGTTTTGGTATCTGTTCGTGTTGGTGATGACGATATTGGGACTGATTTGGCGTTTGAGCACATTTTTGTTGTACAGGAAGTGAGTATATTTTTGAAGTTTTATATTAGTACTTAACCTGTAACGTTGGGAGAGGATTGATAGTTCTAGAAAAATATCACCAGACATGTTTACTGGAGGGGTTTTTTAAAAAAATTAAAAAAAAAATGTGTGATAGGATTCTATGCTATTCTAAAACTTAGAAAATATTTTAGGGAAATTTTATGTATTTTTAAAATGTTTTCTTCATTTCAGTGTTCGTTTTACAAAATTAACTTTCGCCTACTTCGCAAGGCCCGGTCGCATCGATGAACAGGAATTGGCCGCTGTGGTGGCAAAGTGTAATTTCTCGAATTGGATGTTCTTATTCTTTCTACGCAGCAATATTTCCGAGTTTCTTTTCAAACGTGTGATTTTCCACTTAGCCAGCGAAATGCCGGATCCTGAGAAAGACAACAGTATTAACGCCTTCTTGGATAGGGAACACTCGGCAGCTAAGGCTGGGCCAAGTGGAGTAGCACATACAATACAACTTGATGAAGTCGATACTCCGCTACTGAGTAGTAAAGTTGGTGCTAAGATGGATTAGAACTCCACCATCTAACTTTTTGTATGACACAGCAATTTAGATATAACCTTGAGGTCAACGACTTTTTTATAAAGTGTATAATTTAAGTTTCTAGGTTTATTTATTTCCAATAAGCTACTGTTTTATTTCTAAAACTAAAATTAGTAAATTAAAATAATCGATATTAATTAAAAAAATTTAACCTACAGCTGATCAGAGACTTTCTTAGGGTTTGAAATATATTTTAACGGTAAAGAATGTTGAGACGCAAGGAAAAGCCTTACTGAAATGACAGCAAGAGAAGTTCTGGTTCCCTTTAAAGAGAATAGCTAACAAAGGTGTATATTTTCGAAGATAGCTTCAGATACTCACATACTTGTAGTTCCAGAAGATAAAGTTAGAGACCTTCATTGGACTAGTGATATCCAATTAGAATGCTCTAACTACCAAATTTCCACGACCGTCGGAGACTCTCATGTGGCCTAGGACGGGCAACTCAGCGGAACTTGGCGGAACTCGACAGAACTTTTAAAAACAATTTGAGGAATCAGGAGCAAAAGCAACCATTTTTTCTTTGTGATACAGGTCTACGATACGACTTCCGATCTTAGACCAACTATTCTCCGGGTAGCCAAAGAACATCCGTTTGAAAAAGAACTAAAGTAAGAAGGCGAAACAAAGCAAAGAAGGTATCTTTGGCACAACAGAAGGTTTCCAGCCCGGAGCTCTTGTAGAACCCCTAGGGGTGATATACTAAGTCATGCCCAAAACATACTAAAATTATGGAGGGAACACTTCTCCAACCTGCTGAATGGCAGTGAAACCATAACGCTAGGAGAAGACGAACCCAATTCCATTTGTCCAACCATGAAGAAGTTCGAATAGCAATTACCCATCTGAAGAACAACAAAGCAGTAGGCGCGATGGATTGCCGACCGAGCTATCCATATACGGGGGTGTGGAACTGATAAGGAGCATGCATCAGCTGGTCGGTCGAAAATCGATCCACAAAAAAGCAGACCCAACAATCCATAAACAAGAAAAGAAAAAGAGGGCAACTGATGTCATGACAAAAATTTCCAATGTTTTGGTTTAAAAAGCCATGAAGAGTCATTAGTAAATATGTATGTATACATGTTTGATGGAAAAGAACCTCAAAAAATCCGATTAATTGTCTTATGTGAATCCCCAGTACAAAATACAATAAATCAAAAACCAACTTGTACACAACTCTGTAGCCGAATTTGCCACTCTTTACTGAAACGAGTTGTCTCAAATCTGAAATCAGTTAATTTATTATTTACAAAAATTATTTTTTTCTTTTTCTTAAATCTTGATTTATTTGTTTATTTAAATGCCTTTTCAGTATTACTGTTATATTGCATTTTGTTTTATTTTCTTTACTATTAAATTTGGCTGTTTACCGTTTCCGAGCACGTTCCCAACTTGAGTGCCGGACTCAGCAATTCAGAGAGTTGTCTTTTTGACAGATCGTTTGAACGCGCGTGACTTGCCTTTTTTGCACTGTTTACTTCAAACTTTTTTATTATAATTTTTAAGGTTTTTATGGCCTGTAATTACATTCGCAAAATGTTAATTGTACATTTAAAGAAAACCCCTTTGCAAATGAAACCGGATTTATTTATTAATTTACTTTATGCATGGCATATAAAAGGGTCAAGTCATGATTTTGATTCTGATGGACAAAAAAGTATATCTAATTGGTTCGAGAATCATGTTGTTTTGAAGAGTAAAACGAAATAAAATATAGGAAAACAAGAAAAAATAAATCAGAGGTTTTAGACAAAAAAAAAAACAATTAATTATAAAGATAATTGTTTTTAAAATTATGGCTGATTATTTCGTTCATGTGCGTCTGAAATTCTCAATAGGCTTATAAACCAAAATTATATCTAAAAAATGTCACTAACACTCAGGAAGTGTGCTACAAATCGCAGGCATTGTCGTTGTGCAGGGGCTTAAGTTGCAAGACATTCTTAGTTCATCCTAACTGGTGTGAGTGGTGCTGCAAAGTACGTAGGCGAATCGCTAGAGACGGTATAAGTGCGATAACTAAAAAATAACTGCCACCTCCTAATCGAGGGTGTTATGCGGCTTCTATGCTTTTTTGCCAGTATTTGAACGGAGCCTTTACAACACCGGGCCACATTGGGAAGTAGCGGTGTCCTTAACGGGTCATGGGGTTCTGACGAGGAGGACTTTTGCGAACCTCATTGATCCGACAGCTTATCGTTATGAGCTAAGGGTCGTACAAATCAGATGAAACACACTACAAAAATAATAGCAAATCAACCACAACAAACTAAAACATTTAACGAAGGTTTTCTGAACGACCTATCCTCAGAGGAGCGTGTGTTGTTAGAAGAACATGCCAGTGACGACGACGAACTTCTGAGCCTAAGCCTTTGCCTTTACTAATGGAAATGTGGGGTTAGCGTAGTCCTTACAAAAATATTTTTTTTACCGTGTTTTTGGGAATAAATTTTATAAACCTCCTTATTTCAATAAAAACAAACCGAACTTTCCTATATACCTGGTCTAAGTATATCGTAATTCGTACAACTCCTGCTATAAGCACTCTTACGTACAGAAGATCAACCAAAGCTACAAGACTCAATTCAAGATAAATCCAGACTTTTCAAAATGGTCTATTTGTAATCAAAATAAAAATAAATATGTGGATATGTGCTGGCGTAGGTAAAACTGTCTGAATGTGATTGCAATGAATTTTGAAAGCTGTTTCCAGCTTCGTAGCAACAGCAGCTTTCGTAGGCGTTGTAAAACTAGCTTTGTCACACCTGCGAAATATTCAAAGTTCAGTTTGTCATTTCGACTGTCTTCTTTTTATTAGTTTTCAGTTTATAGCAAACTATGAATTCGTCTATTCAGCGCTACATTTTACGGTCAATGGCAACTTGTTAAGCAAGTTTTTATATCACCCAGGCGGTTGTGGTTTTAGAGTAAAATAAAAATCTGTGAAAGTAAAAATAAGTAAACACAAAAAAATATATTGCACATTAAAAGCAAGCGGAGCTATAACAAGACAAAAAGCTAGACTAGACGAAATAAAGCAATAAATTTTTACAGCTTATCTAAGCAAATCGAAGCACTAAAAACGAGTTTCATTTAATTTTTGCATAAAAAATACATGAACTGAGTATTTTTTGATATGATCAAGTCTTTTGTCAATGTATTGATGTCTTTTATCAATGTATTGATGCCGAATTCAAATTTAAAAAATTTAGAACATATTTTATGGGACGGAGAAAACTTGAACTTTTTATTATTGTTTTTCTATGGGCATATGTAGTTTCTAAAATAGATGCTTAGTCAACTTTAGATTGACTTGAAGATAGCAACGATCTGATATTATAACAACGGGACAGATCTTCGCCAAACAAACCTGATATCAAGCAAGAAAGGTAAAAGTAACATTTCTCCAGCTTTTCAATATTTTCCACAGTACAGCTCTATTAACAAGCAAAAGAGAGCAAAGATGCCAAGTAGTTTCCTTATCTAGTGGCATTTTTTGCTTAATTGATCGCCATTTGTTTCCAATTTGTGCTAGTACGAAACTTACATTCTTATTTCACCCGAACTTCCGTTTTTTTACTATTAAATTAAAATAGAAAAGATATAGAAAGCTATTTTTGTCACTGTTCGCAAGATGCTCCACAAAGTTTCTAGTATGCGGATTTAGAAAGAACTTGCGATCACACCACTTATAAGTTCGTCCCCATGAATGAGAAAATAACTGTCTAACTGAACTCAAGGTGCTCCATAAACCTCTTAGGACATATATTGGTTCAAAAAGAACCTGTATCAGGGAAAGCTTTGAAAAAATATTTATCTCACGAAATATTTTCCATAAACCTCTCCATACTACTTTACCAACTCCTCAAGACTTATCCCGACCCTGAGAAACCTTAATATCATACCATCTCACCAACTTCAAAAGAATGGAATGGAATGGATCAAGGAAAGTTATGGAAAGATATTTATCTCACTGAGCGTAAACTTCTCAAAACTTATTTCGATTCTGGGAGAACTTGATATCATACCACTTTATCAATTTCGACAGCATGGATTAATGAAGGTTTAGTGAACGAAATATACTATATAAACCCTCCATAACACTTTACCAACTTCTTAAGTCTCATTCCGACTATGAGAGACTTTGATTTCATACCAGTTCACTGAATTCAAAAGCAGGAATCAGCAAAAGTTATGGAAAAACATTTGAGTCACTGAACAAAATTTACTACAGAAACTTCTTAGGACTTATTTCGATTCTGAGAGAACGTGTAATCACACCACCTCACCAATTTCGACAGGATGGATCAGTAAAAGTTTCAGAAAAATTGATCTCACTGAACAAAAGATACTATATAAACCTCTCCATATCAACCCACCGGCTTCTCAGGACTCATCCCGACCCTTAGAGATCTTGAGATGATACTTGAGAGACCTTGAGATGATGCATGGAAATTTATAGAAAAACATTTACCTCATCGAAATATAATCCATAAACTTCTGACCTATTTCGATCCTGAGAAAACTTGATATCATATCACTTCACCAATTTCAACAGCAATTCAAAAGCATGGATCAGTGAAAGTTTTAGAAAATGATTATTTTACTGAACAAAAGATGCTGCATAAAATCTTTCCATATCACTTCGCCAAATTCGACAGCATGGAAGGAAACAAATAGTAGAGAAAGCTTACTCTAAGCCTCCCCATTGGTATGGGGAGCACTTAAGCAACATGATTCACGGAAAATTATAAAAAAAAGGTTTATCTAACAAAGCGAAGGTCTTCATAAACCTTTCAGGACTCAAATTTTCAGTCTTATATCACAAAATCTTTTAGACCTTTTAGGACTCAGTCCGATCGCAGAAGAACTTGCGCTCACACCATTTCACCAACTAAGTTTGAGAAAAAGTCTAAACATTACACATTTTGAATTTCATAGAGGCGTATCTCACTAAAACCAAGATACTTAACAACTTTTCAACACTCTCCCTGATCCAGAAAGCCCTTACAACCACGCTATTACTGACGACTATCAGCGCTCGCTGAGCTTATACTCGTATATGTGCGACTGAGCTTTGAAAGAAAGAGGGTGGACTTCATGGGGCCAAATGATACGAGTATTCCGCGTCTTGTAAGCTTCTTAGCATTGCAGCTTACAGCGAATATTTTCGAGTTAACTACGAAATTGTCAAATCAGCAAAATTTTATATATTTTTTTCAAATTCTGGTCGTCTTAAGTCATCGCTGCTTTAAACCGTGTCACCTCAGCTGGTTTTGGCGGCACTTGATAGGCTTGGCGCGTGATTTTTGATCTTGATCATTGTGAACTACACGCTGTAGAACACGTAAAGCCTATTTATATAAATTCCGCACGGTCATTACTTCTTGCTTGACTTCTGAAGTTGTAAGTGATTTAAAGTTTTCATGATTTCATCGACAAGTTTCGTTTTGCTGAAATCAGGCCAGGCCAACACGAAAAAATAATAAAATCACGAAAATACGCGAAGAAAAAATTCACAAAATTTGTCACATCATCAAAAAATGTTGAAGAAAAAAGATTAAGCAGAGCTTTATATTTTACCAACTACAAAGGCACGCTAGCATTTTAGATATACACATGCCTGCATACTTTTATAGAAACCCGGCTTATACACCGATGACTTTTGTTTATTCGCCGGGCATACAAATAAGGTACTTTAGCAGCAGTGTTTTTGTTGTTGTGTTGTTTTGTAAAGCGCTTAAAAGTAGTAGCCGTTTTTTTGGTTTTTATTTTTTTTTTCTTTTTAGTATCACGAAGTGAATGACCGAGTCATCAAATTTCTGGCTAAAATAGCAAAACAAATAATGAGCACATGGCATAAATATAATTTAAATACAGGTATTTAGTTCCAGAAGTAGTTTAGTGTTGGGTCTTGCAAGCGGCTGCGAAAGCATAAGATTGAGCTCGTGCTGTGTTCGAGCCTAGTAATTTATTTTAATTAGACACGAAGGAATTGCTAACAAACTGGCTAGACTAATTGGTTGTGGGACTAATTCGTACGCCACATTTAATTTATATATCATGAGCAGAAGAAACTTTGAACTTTTTAAATTAGCGCTGGAAATAATACAACAAACACACGCACATAAGTCTCAGCACATATTAGGACTCGCTCGTGATCTGCGCCGAACTTGTGCGCGCAGAAATTAATTCATTTCTGCAGAAAGTATCGGAGCTATAGTGATAGTGGCGACTTTGCTGTAGCATAACTAAATTAGCATTAGCAGAAGTATGCAATGCCAATGCAAAGTACAATTAATTGTCCCACATTTCATTGTGAGATCGCACACACAGCACACATCAGCGCGAAAGGTGCATCTTGGCAGCGTTCTCAGACCCACATTTTCGAGTGGCGACTCATAAAGAACGCCAGCGATGATCAGCTTATGTGCCTTCATCCAATACCGTATGCACTTGTGTCTTGTCTGCAAAGTTCTTATGCAAATCTAACGCTGCTACTTGGCTCAATTAGCTATGTAGATTAGCTGCACTCGGCTATGGCTCGTCTATGGCCCGTCTGTGGCGTGTGGGTGTGCGTAGTTTTCTATTGGCTTTATTGTAATTTATTGCAATTTATTATCAATTTATATGTAATACGCGAGTATATGTTTTTGTTGCGAAATATTTGCATAACTTGCAGCCTTTGCCTGGCTAATTGTCCCCAATTACTCGAAATACTCAATTTGCATCCTAAATATACCTAATTCCAAACATACATATGTAAATTCATTTTATTAGTTTCTTTAGAGGTGAGCAATTCATTTGAGGTTAATTCCTTCATTAACCTCTTGTAAAATGAGTGAAATGGTGAAAATAGTAATTAGTGGCGATTGTATAAGCATGCAAGTGTTTTGAATTGTAAATTGTTCACGCCAGTCGTGGAATTTTCCATGGACTGCTAATGAACTTGGCAATATATCAGTGAGTGGAACAGCGCAACATTGTGGAAATATTCATTGGCAATTATTTTCTCAAATAATTATAAAAAAGAATTTTGATTTTGATATTCAAAAATAAAATACGAATATATTAAAGATACTTCGTCAAATTAAAAAATAAACAAAAAACTAAACAAACTCTTCATTTCGATCCTTCAGTTTGTATGGCGGCTAAATGCTATAATTGAGCTATGGCGGCGGTTCCGACAAGTGCGCATGGAGAAAAGGACGTGTGCAAAATTTCAGATCCCAGTTCTTTATATATTGACAGACAGACAGGCATGACTAAATTGACTCAACTCGTTACGTTGTACACATATATATTTTTCATAGGGTCGACGAAGGTGCCTTTTGAGTATTATAAAAATCGTGGCAAACTTAATACACCCTATTTACAGTATAAAAATGAACGCTCGGGTTAATTTTAAAAAGTTAAAAATAATTTTCAATGCAGTAACTTTTATTATTGTAAAAAAAATTGGTAAAAAGAAATCACGAAAACATTAAAAAAGTCCACAAAATAATTTTGGATGGTCGTAAATGTGGAGTTGTTCGAGATAACAGGTATTCTAAAGATATCAACTGAACTTGAATAACATACAGTCTGTCAAGTAAGAGCGTGGTCGACTTTACCGACAGTTAATGAAAGATTTCGCTCTAATTCTTTCGAGACACGATAGAGGGAAGCTTTGTCCTTGATGCATTGTCAACAAAGGTTCAGTTGTCGTTGATCTTTTGAAAGAGAATCACGTTAAACGCCATGAGTGCTAAGTACGCGTCGCGCTACGAAGCTGTGTTCCTTTCCATCCACCCGAGAGGTCACAAAATGTCGCAATCAGCGGCTGCTAATATATGAGAAAGTCGAAGGCATTTGTACAGAAGTGGATACAGCGATATATAGTGGCTAAAAATGTCGATGATTTACCAGAACGTGGTTCGATAGGAAAAGTGAACAAAAAAGATGAAAAAAGAATAGTGAATCTGTTTTCGCGGAATCCTGCTTTAACACTGCGGCAAGGACAAGCAAAATTAATGGCAAAAGGTTTAGATATATCCTACGAAACTATCCGAACCCTTCTTCATACTCATGATCTGAAATGGCGCAACACAATGAAGAAGCCTCTGTTGACTGAAAAACTTGTGACAAAGCGACTCGCTTGGGCGCATGAGAATATTGATAGAGATTTTGAAAATGTCATTTTTACTGATGAATGTTCTATATGGGCACGTTCTGTCCTCACGCGAGCCTGGTCAACTTCCACCAATAGGCTTGTTCAGCGGACCGTAAAACATGGAATAAAGGTGCATCTTTGGGGCTGCTTCTCAAAGCAGGGATTCGGCACTTTGTACCTCTTAACTGACAACCTAAATGCCGCGAAAATGATAAAAATCTATAAAAAGGCTTTATTGCTATCTCCCAAATGATAATTGTTATTCCCTTCTTTCGAAAAAGGATGGACAATTAGCAGCGACTATTACATAGCGTCCGTTTGAAGGACGAAACTGATCAAAAATTCGGCACTTGAAGCACCGTGTTACAGTAATCATAGGACTGATTCCTGGGACTATTTGCCTGTTTTCAGATCTTAAAAGAACTCTCCGCAGTGGAGAAATTTTCGTCGAATGAAGAGGCGATCGCCGAAACTGAAGACTATATTAGAACAAAAAGCAAATCGTACTTCAAAAATGGTATTGAAAAGTTGGATCACTATTAAAGGGACCATGTTAAAAGAAAAACTATGAAATTTGCAAAAAAAATGTGTGTTACTATAGAGGGCCGTGGACTTTTCAATTGATCTGTTATTCTTAATAATCTAACTGACAAGTCTGAAATCGGTTAAGTATCTCAAAATCATATCTCGTATCAGTTCATAATTTCTTTCGCCTAAAATCAAATCGAATAGCTTTAGAAAACAAAGAAATTGGAGGTAACAAGGTACTGACAACAGATCACTGGAAAACGTCAAACCAAACTGCTACCGATGTGTTACAACCTGAAAGGGTTCAAACTTATAATTAGAGAAAAAGTCTTACGTCTTCTTTATTTGATAGACAAAAAACTATCGCAGCGATGACTCTGCGGCAGAGGAACCGGAGCTTCCGATTACAAGGAAAATAAACCAAATTTTGGATTCACAGTGGAAGGGGTGCTGAGACTGTATGAAGTGTGTGAAGAGCGGAGGTTAGCTTTAATTTTAAGCACTCATATAAAGACACTTATATAATCATATTAAAACTAATACTTAGTTTACAAAAAGACCGATTCGCATGCTGCTTCCAATATATTTATATCGCCCAATAAAGCTAATAATTCGAGTAGTCATGGATCGGTTTCACACCACATTTCCTCTAGTGGCTAGTCCTCAGAAACATCGTAGAATGCACACAGAAGACGCTATTGTTGCTATAGAGATTACGTCCAACAATTGGAGCTATGCCCACATACCTTTTGTAAAATTTTACGGACCTACAAAACCCTACTCGTACAAGAATTGAAGTCAAACGACCATCAAACGAAATGTCCAGCGATCCGACTTTTACAAGACAATTTCAATTAAATTTCAATGATGAAGCTGAGTTTGGATTGAGTTTGGAGTGATATAATACACAAGCCATTTTTAAGACACCGTTACATCCTCAAACTGTAAATTTTTGGTTTGCGCTATGGGCAGAAGGAATCATTGATTCGTATTTCTTGAAAAATGAAACCGTTTATAGTATTACAGTCAGTGGGCTATTGAATATGATTAATAATTGACTCTTTCTTGCCTAAATTGCAGTACGTTGATGTGGGTGAGCACATTATGCTGCATCGTGAGCTTATGGCATGGCCTCCAAGCGATTTAACACTACTGTCAGTTGTCTAATTGTGCGGAGACAATTGCCCGTCAGATAAGAGAATTGCAGTTAACAGTGGGCAAAAATTGGGAAAGCGGTCGAAAAATGGGCCTCTCGGAATTTATTTACTTGCCCTAAATCATTTTTAAAACGTAATGGCAAAGTCTTATCTTTTTAAGAAAACTAAAATCTTGGCTATAACATTAAATTATATGTGTTTGATTTATTCCTAAAAAGAACACGTCTAAAAAGCACACTTTATAAGAGATACATTGTATTAAAACAGAGTCTGAATATCTTATATCTCTATCTAATATCTTATTTTTGATGATACGAATCTTGAAATTTCATCAGAAACATATCCATGCCTGACCCTCACTTATAGACCGGCCTTAACCAGAAGCTCCCAAAATTATGCTACAAATTTGGAACCATCGTATTTATGAAATATTTAATAACCAAATGTGAAAAATAAGTCAATGCTTTGAAGCTCCTGAAGATATTATCCTAGAATTAATTTACCATGAAAAGGGATTCCGAATTTCATATGCAATTATATACATATGTATATACTCTTATCTAGAAATTTGAATTAGGAAACCAAATTTGGTGAAAGATAAGCTTATACTATTAACTTATTAACAAGGACCTCATTTAAAACACATTTACAAAAAGTAGTGAAATCTTCTTCCATTACAAACAAAAAAGAGGGCAAACCGATCAACAATAGGATAATCGATGCTTCATATTTAAATACGTTCAGGATTTGTTTCACTGCCAGGATAATGGATCAATAAAAACCAAAACTTACAGCACTATTAAAGTTAATTGTCTGTCTGACCCAAATTCAAATTCTAAGAAATTGCATTCATATGTAAATATATATATAGCATACACTTAACTATTATAACATACTCTTTTAATTGAGAAGGAAATAGTGCCATTCATCTCTGTTATGTTGTACACATTTATCACGTAGGCATAAAGTATTTTTCTTTGAACAAACAAAACCGTCAGCACATCTAAGGAAAACGGAGTACAAATGCGCTCAAGGTCAGTGTCAGCACCGCTGTGTAGACGAGTGAGAGCAGGCAGCCAGCGGGATGTTGGCAAGCAGCCCATAATCCATGTCGGCCTTTGAGTGCATTTTCCGACTACGGATACGTGCATGTTTCCTGCTTTCAATGCAAAGAGCATGCATTTATGTATACTTATTTAAATGTATGTGCAATGTGTGTATAATGGGAGCTTTCCCTAACCATTTAAAAATAAATTAATGTATACAAAGTCAAACAAACGTTGAAGTAAGAAATGTGCATACATAAAATGCTGGAAAATCGAAACCCGCATGCATTTAAAAATCATGCTGCCACCAGCATTTGGAACACCCCACAATTGTATGCACGATACTATATACTGTTCGAAAAGTTCCGCGAAATTTGAAAAATGGAAAATTGGATATGTAAGGATGGTGCATTTTCCAATATTTTTGTTTTTTTTTGCTTTTTGGGGACTTTCGATTTTTGGATATACAGGGTTTTCAAACATTTTTCCCAAGTTTGAAAATTCTTACAGCGAGTTTGTCATATCGCTCTCAAAGATTCAAAATGCTTGCCAAGTAGTTTCGATTGAAGTTTAGAGACTGTATAACAATTCCAAGGCCAAACAAGGCATCTTGAGTCCCTTATTGACTTAAAAGGATAGATAGTGTACTTTTTGGAAAATAGTATATTTATAGATTTGCTTTCTAACACTAAATAAATATATACTGTTCATTCTATAACCCACAGAAACTAAGAAAAATAGCCCAGAGAGAGAGAGTCGAGAAAAATGGAAGTTAAGACATCTGTAACCTGAAATTCCTGGCACTTTTTGAACAGAATATACATAAACATAAAAGTATTTAGAATATGTGCATCGTTCGTTTTCTCTATTTCTCCCTTGACATTGACAAGGAAAATGCGTCGCTATTTTCGTACTTCAGAAAACACATTGAAATGAAGCCGCCCATACAAGAGAGTAGACATAAATACATTTAAATATACATACATACATTCAAATGTACATACATTCAAATGTACATACATACATATGTACGTACATATGCGGGCAACAAATTTTATGCTGTATTTACGTTGTCTGCCCGGCATAGAAGTGGCAATTGACACGGTGTGCACTAAATATGTTTCTACTTTGAATTTGGTATGCATTTGCTTCTGGATAGAAGACACTAAGTCGAAATGCAGACGCATTAGCACATTTTCCACTTCCCATTTCCAGGAAAATGCGCGTCATTTCCCTCTACAAAGCGTCGAGTAATTGCTGCAGCGATTTCTACGTGAAGACGTGTCGATGTTGCACGTTGCACACATACAAACATAGGGGATGTTTGGTATTTAACACGGTAAAGGTAAAGATGAAACGCACCACTAAATCTGGCATAAAATAAAATGCGTTTTCAAAAATAATGCTGCATGTGCTCAGGCTCTCTCGACGGCAGTACAAAAATAGAAGAATCATATATTTCAAGTTGACAAGAGTATTTAACTGTTGAGTGGAAATGTATGGAAAGCAGTGAGTTTTGAGTTTGTCATTGAAGTGCTCAATACGAGTATGCCTGTTGTTCAATCATCCTGAACAGTTTGAAAATAACTGTATGAATATGTATTTGTAATATGTAAGCGAGAAAGTATCTTTCATTCACGGAGAGATCAACAAAAATTTTGAAATATGTATATGAATATAATTATTTAAATCAACAGTTCAGATCAGAGACTATGGATAAAGACTCACTGACGTAAAAACAGTTTAGTTAATTTGCGTACGAAAACTAGGATTTTTTTTCAAAATTTCTTTATCCAAAGGACTTCTTTGACCTTAAGGGGAGAGTACCCGAAGACGTTTATAAACATTTATTCTTTACTGCCTTAACAGTTAGATACATTTTATATGAAAATTATTGCACAATTTCAAAAGTCGATCTTTAACTTTTGGAAGTTATGGCACTTGAAAGTATCTGGCATCGAACCGACCGAGCTTTAACAACAGACTTTTAGCGGCCTTTTCAAAAATTATTTTTTGATAGCCAAATATTTAAAAATTTGGTCGCATAAATTTTCTTTAAAGCCTCATTCTCATAGTACCTTTCGGTATAAATTATATTAATATTTATTTTACTTAATCATATATTTAAGAAGGCACAGAAAATGTTGTATAATTCTGGTGAAAATTTTCGAAATCACACGCAAATTTGAAAAAGGCGTTTCAGAGCGCTTGGAAGTAAAAAGCCAAAGTCGGTGACCAACGTTACTTAAAAACGGCTAACCCGTTTAGTTTCTAATCTTAATGCAATGTATAAATTTATTTTTTAGTAATTAATCGAAGTTTTTTTCTCATTGATAATTTTTTTTGTAAACAATTTAAGGCCGAAATTTTGGTCAAAAATCGATTTTTTAGAAACCGCCAATTTGTCAAAAAATTATTTGCTTATATGGTACTGAATGGGAAAGTAAAACAAAAAATTCAGAGTATTGATCATAATTAACCTCCGCAGTGAGAATTGCAGACTCAAGAAGCACCTGTACAACATGGTTATAAACTTTTGTGTAAACAACCGGGCTTCCCAGAAGGAGCCACAGATTTACAAGCACCTGATTTTAGTCTATATATCCGAATAGGAATTACATGGACCTTAGGTCACAATGCAAGCCTCCTACATAAATAAAGCTAATATATAGGGAAGAAGAGCAAATCCTGTTAGTAACTTTAAGAGACTCGCATACCATAATACTGTGGGCAAAAAATAGTAAGGCTTTTTAATTTAAAATTCGCTCGAAAACCCGTGCAGCCAAATTTTTTTCTAGATTTTTTGTGCCAAATGACACATCAAAATAATTTTTAGTGTTTAGTCTACGCTTGTCTTTCTGAAGTACTTAAAGTCCATTCGGTGATTTTTACGATGAGTACAAAGAAGTTCCATTAAATTTCGTGTGCGGAATCAAATCTCTAGTGGCGAAACGTTCAGAATGTTGGAAAAGGCCTTCGGTGATAATTGTTTCCGCAAGCAAGTGATACAAATTATTCAAAGAAGGTCGAGAGCGCAGTGACGTCAACCACATCCTGGACGGCCATCAACATCAACTGATTATCAACACGTCAATAAAATAAAGGAATTGGTGCTTAAGAATCGACAATTAACAGTCAAAGTTCTTACTGACATCGTTAGAATATTGGAAGGATCAGTGAAAACCATTTCAAAAGATAATTTGGGCTTAAGAAAAGTGAAAACATAATATGTAGCATTCCGACTTCCAAAAGTCATAAAACGTATTATTACTGTCGAAGAGCTTTGGATCTAAGCTTACGACCTGGCAACAGATTATCTGCCAAATATCGTGGCAAAGGTGAACCGAAGCCGAAAAAACTACGTCAAATCATTTCAAAAATCATGGCTATGTTGGAAATTGACTTTAATAATTATATAGAGGATAGAAAAACACGTTGCCACAAGTATATTTAGGCCAAGGGAGATTTGAGCCTGCCGACATAGATTTTGAAGAATAAATTAAGAATTTTAAAATTACGAACAAAGTTTTACTAGTTTTTGCTCATCTTTGTATAAAAATATGACCAATTAATTCAGCTTAGACGACTTTGGTTGAAAGGGTCAAGCTCACTGTCCACAAAATTATTACGTGTAAATAGTGTCGTTGAAAAGCGTCTAAATCATCCACCAACTACCTTTTTGAAATCGTCTTCCAACTGATGTGATATACCAGATACGTACCAATTTGTTGAATTTAAACTAACCATAGCACAAGTCCTAAAAAATATATCTCTTTTAGAAAGAGCAACAATAACAAAATTGAACCAAAGAAATTAAAATTACTTAGTAAAAGGTGTATGATTTTGTAGAATAGCTATCATGCTATTTAATTATATTTACTCCCTACAAACATACATACATATGTCGGATGTATGTATGTATTCGTACTGTCATTTTAATAAGAAAATTCCATTGTTTATAAAAACATTAAACAAGCAAATGTCATCAACTAAGCAATTGGTTACAGTTCGTATTTGGTCGTATCATCGTATTTAAATAAATAATTATATGACGATTCCCTAGTCTACTACGTAGAGAACATAATCTGCATAAGTAAGTATTTACTGGCATACTTTGTTGTGTTTTTGTTTTTAATTAATTTCACGAAAAATTCTTGACCTTAACGGTCAAGTACAATTAGTTGCGACAACATAACGGCAGCACGTTAATCAATCTAACACTAACGACATGTATACATATATTTACGAATACAAATAAATCTACATAGGTATTTACATGTACCACTTAGATTACAATCAAATAGGTTAAAAAAGGCGAGTTTAGGAATTTGCATGAGTAGGCAATAGTACTAGAGCTAAAAAAATATATTTCTTTACGAACGTTTACATAGAAATGATTTTGAAAGTGAACTGAAGTGAAATTAGTGATTTCAAAAAAACCTCCACGGACAAGAAACATTCACACGTGTTATCAAGCGAATCATGCAAACTTAATTCAACAAGAAACACAACAAGTGAGATGATATTAAATTAGTTGAAAATCACGAGAATAATGACGCAAATATAAGTCCGACAATGTCGTCACTAAACACCGCACATACATACATACATACATACATAGGTACACCGGACAAGATCATCAACGGGCATGTCCGTCCGCCCGGCTCATATAGCACACATCCCACAATCACATAATCGTTAAATGCAATCAGCTTCGCAGACGCCGTGTTGTGAATGAGGAGCAAGTGAATGTCAAGCTTTCGTAATTAAATAGATTAAATACACTATAAATGCTCGTTTGTATGTGTATATAATAAAATTTATTTAACAGCATGTGGTAGTTAAAATATAATATATATTATATTCTAAACGCAAGACTGTAGTTAGTTTGAGGATTTTTTTGAGGGGTAATGGAGAGTTTTAAATTATGTAGGAGTGATACAAGTAAAGATGATGAGAAAAAACATTTAAAATACCCTATCCACTCGAAATATTCGTCTCTATCTATGGTAGAAAAATAATACTCTGAAGAAATATAAGTAATAACAACTCCTACTACCGTTTCCCGAAAATATTATATTGAAGACCCATCACTCTAATATAACTCTTACTATATGGATACAACTACAACATAGTGATCTACCTATATTCATTAAATTAAATATGTTTTTAATATTGCACTTTACGGAAAATTTTAGGCTTGGTAGAACACATCTATTAATTAGGATAACTTATTTATATACATACGGTATCATCAGATAGGCTTCCGAATTGATCGGAGAGCAACGACAAGCATTATAACATGAAACATCATGTAAGGCAACATATAACCAAAAGTAACTCCACCAAATGAAAGAATATATCTAAACTCTCGACGTAAAATTAAGCCAAGGATTAAAAATCATATATTTCCAGAATCTTGTGGGTTAAGATATATACAAGTAGTAGGCCCACAATTTAAGATTGACTTAACTCGATAAATTTTATAGCTCAGGCTTCCAAAAAGAGCGAAGAAGGAGGATGCCCAACAATATTTGGAGCTAATCAGTCAGTATAAACTTAACTTTCATGTCGTTGTTTGTCAACATGTTTCCATTATTTTACTCTGAATTTGAATCGACGGCGATTTGGAGTGGACATGATAGAAAGAAAATAAAAATTGAAGAAGAAAGTGCTGTTTCATCGAGAAAATACATAAATCAGGCCACAATGTAATCAGTGAAAATCAGAGCATAGTTGAAAGGATTGGGCTTTCGCATATATTTTTCGAACCTGGTTTGCGGTGACTTTTCGCTGATCTCAGATCCCAAGAAAATGGTCGCTGGAATGCAATTACCGAGACTCAACCCTTTTTCGAAGCAAACTACCGGTTATACCAAAAAAATGTTACAGAAGAGTTTTTGATTTTGTTGGTAGGTTAGGTTAGGTTGGATTGAGGGGTTGATCCGAACTGAATGCGCCTCACTTGTACAAATATTCATCCTTTGCGTTACCCATAAACTGCTAAAAGTAGATCCCGAGATGCTTATAGAACGAAACTTATAGAGAAAAACTTATAGTGTTTTGACACACATTTTTTAAGACGTTTAAAATCTATCATAGTCACTTCGCTAAGTTCGCCAAAGGTACGTATACGGAGATATTTCAATCTGAGTCTGACAAAAACCAGTCAATACAGCTTTGGCAAAGAGTCTCCGACAAAATATTTAGCCGCAACGCCTCTGACTCTATTTAACAGGAGCCAGTTCTACAATAGTGATTGACATTGCTAAGAGTTAGTAGTTCGGAGAACCGCTTACGGTTTAAGAACTCGGACTCGCTTGCTGAGCACGCTGGAGATCCATAATTTCAAGTCTAGAACACAGGAGGTTATCGGAAAACCGACTCGCTTTCCATCGGAAAAATTAGGAGAAAGCATCCTCCTTACCAAGCTTACAATTATTGAATATTATTGCACTGATATTAGACAAGCGGTCTTTGAAATATGAACAAGCAAAATTCTAATAAGTATTATTTATTTATTGGCCACTTCTAAGAGAGAAATTTACTAACTGCAATTCTTTCAAAAACATGAGAACTGATGAATAATACCATCGAACAAAAGCTGCAAATTTGAAATCGAAATTTTTTATGACTATCTTAAACACCTTTCTTCAATTTTTCATTGATCTTAAAACAAAAATAATTATTGTTCATAATTCTATGACCAGCTACTGTATTTGAGGAGATAACCACAACGATGTAAAACAAATACACGTAGGTACAAATGGAGATATGGTAGGTGCATCGCATGTGTGCCTTTATGTAACCCAATTGTGGCTTTTATATCGATTGTAATTTCTAATCCGATTGTTTAAAAATAGCTCAAGGCAACTTTAATTGATTGCAGATTCGTTATTTTTATTACTTTTCAATTTGGTTTCAATTATTTTTTGCTTTTTTCTTTTCAGCGCTGGAGTGTGCAGGTAGAAATACATATAGGCATACTATTTGTATTTTCACTAATCCGCTGATGTGAATCTGTATTTTACACTAACAAATATTATTAATTTTTGCTTTCATGTCAATAGGTCGAAAATAAAATTGAAAAATGCATGAAATATATATATTTGAACTGAATTTCTCCGCGCTGAGTTAGGCTTTCAATACTATTTTTGCATCTTCCCTTCGATCATAAGTATATCTGTGTGTATATTAGATACGGTCTATTTTTTTCCATAAAATCTTGTATGGAAATATTCTATGGATCATTTGGAAAAGTTTTACCTAAGAGCATATATGTTGGTCTAAATCCGATCTCGTACCAGCGATTTCTAAAGCGAAATTTAAAAATTTGTATAATCGGTTGTATGGGAGATAAGTTATATAGTTGTCCGATCTGACCGATTCCGACAAATGATCAATATTATATTGATATGCACAAACGTATTAAATTTCATTCGGATATCCTGAAAACTCATGAACAAAGTTTCCGAAAAAACCTCGACCTCCAAACCGGTTTTAGACCCACATTATCTAAGCAAAAGTTGTTCGAAATGATCCGCAGAACTTTCTCGTTTTTTGGCTCCCTGTAAATCAACCCGCTCTAATATATACATATGTAACCGTTTTGATGTGCAATTTTGCGAACTTTTCCACTTCTATTAGCTCAAAGAGATTAAATGCTTAATTGTCCGGAAAATTGTCTTTTATATTAATGAAGTGATAATTAACAAATTTAATTTAAATCTTTTAAAGCACCAGCTGTTGATGGAAAATATGTGAAGTATTTTCCGTTGAATCGCATTTGCTGTTCATAAATATAATGAAAAGTTATAAATAAATTGCACGTTGGGCGATAAATCATAATTGACAACTTTATGAAGTGATAAATGAGCGCCGTAAGTGGCAATTGAAGCCGGTTGGACAGAACAGTATACAAATATAGGAACGCCAATACGCGATAATAATATATGAACGAAATTTGCAAATACATGGAATCAGAGCAATCAATCAATTGTACCGAATCTGGGGTTATTGCATGATGTCCCCCTACAAGTTGTGTTCTGCTAGTTTATACATCTACATTTATTTTTTAATTCTTTATATTTTTTTACATATAATTTTAGAATAAAAATGCAGAAACTTGTTAAATTTTTTCACCTCGCCGAATCAACTTGTGGTAGAAAACTTTACTAATAATAACCCCTATATCATAAAGCATAAAAGCCAACATCAATAATGTAAAACAATAAAAACTTTGTTGGCGCTGAAGTGAGAACCTCAGATTTTATATGGATTATAATGAAGGCGGATCGTTAATTGGCGAATCCGTTTTCAATTTGGAACGGCTGTTCGTCGAGAAGTGGGACGCTAAGGGCAGAACGACGAACTGGCGCTGTTGGAGATGAACCTGGAGAATGAAATTTCTTCAGATTAATGTCCAGGATGAAAAGACGGCTCCGCAAATTTACTGCTCCGTCTGGAATGAGCAATTATGGAATATCTGGAAGTAAAAGTTTTACTCTTGCTTAATTCCAGAGACTGCGACACCATCACCGTCAAAGTAGACGGCAAAAGAGGAGGTTTCTGGCTGATCTTGGTCTATATGCCACACGAGAATGAGGCGGAACCACCTCCCATGTTGCTGAAAAAGTCCCTACAGGAAGCACGGCTAAGGAGAACCGATGATATTATTGGTTCTGGCACAAAAGCGCGGAATACAATATTAGCTCAGTGAGCGACAGAGGAACCCACGTAGACATTGGAAATTCGAGCTTCGTGTAGACGACTATTTAGCTAAAGTGATCCAACTAATGACTGGCCGCTTTATAAGGCCGGATTGACCGAAAGTCAGAAATAGGGACGGGGACAGTAGCTATAGTTTGAGCAGCCAGGACACTTTTAAGCTTCTTCTGGACGCTCACTTTCAGAGCAAACTTTCTCATTGGATCGCATCTCTCGGAATGTCAGGGACGGACTGCGTAACCTTTTCGAGCTTTTTGAATGAACGTTACCTGACATGGGTGATCACCTAAATCGATTCCTGAATGATGGACTAAAGAAAGAGGGCATCACCCGTACAACTGGATAATATATATATCGAAATTTCATACGCAAAATGTAGCTTCGAAAACTGTAGTCATTATTAGGATACTTCCGACAGTCCAATAGGGAACAGTGCAGTCCAATTGTAACAATCCTGCAGACACATCACAAATCCTTCCAGACCGTCAACCTTGGATTGGCCACCGTTAGCGCCCGCTCTCCACGTTGCCATCATTTCTTTTGCCCCAGAATATTCACATCTTGGAATACGTTAGCATCAAGCAAGTGAAATTAAAACTTGTTAGTCGACAATCAAATCCTTTGTTTGTTTAAAACTCTTACTAACCGCATGGAGCGCTATTATTTAAAATAATCGATATTATTTGTTTCGTTACGACTAGCGTACTAGTATAACAAAAATAATTTAAAATATTCAGTGAAATTTCGCAAATGTGTAATTTCAAAAATTTTCGTAATAATTCCACAAGTTTCAAAAACCCTCCGCACTGCACTATATTAAACGATCAGCAAATTGTATCAATATTTTTATAAGCAACATCAAGCCATTCGTTAGCGATTGCGAGTGAAGCCCAACAACTGTCACAGCGGCACACAACATATTTGTGTCACCTTTGCTTGGACTTACACTTTTACCAATAAACATGTGATCTACAACTGATCTACAACACACACGAAAGCACGATCAAAGCGATCAGTATGTAGCAAAATTAAAATACCACATTTGCTACAGCAGCAGCAACAATTTAGTGGCAGCAACCTAAATGCGAATTGGAGTGAATTGAATTGGAATGTCATTGTATGTACTCACTTATGTTTGTATAATCAGAGAGTTGATCGGCGCTGCCACCAACGATCGTTTTACATGATCGATTTTGCTGTGACAGTGCGACATGAAGCATTTGTTGTTTATTCATTTGTATGTAGGTTATAATGGCAAATCGAAATTGTTGCTGTGTTATTGCCCACTATTGATGTTGCTGCTCACATTGTGGCAGTGGCGGCTGACAACTTTCAGCTCGAATCAGCATACAACTTTCATACAACAATCGCACTTCAATGGGCGGCGATCCACGCAAAGTTTTTGTGATTTTCTGTGATTTATTTTATTGACTTCTTTTCAATTTATTGTTTGCTAAATTAGCGTCAAGTTTAATTAGCAATTTTTGTATGTTTTTTTGTAAAATTCACAAATCAGCAAATCGTAAATTTGAATACTTTGTGCTATTTGTATTTTTGCTCAACTGCCGTCATTATGCTAAGCAGCTGTGATCGCGCTAAATCGTAAATTAGCTACTAACAAAAATAAACATGACAAAAGTTTTCTAAGGAACGAAAAAAAGGCTAAGTTCATTGCTAAAAGTAATTTGTAATCCAAATGTTTTTTCGAGGCTTTTTTGATGCGAATAAAGAATAAAACAGGTTGATAGTCTGCAAATTATCTGTGTATGTATGATATTATATATCAACTAATTCATTTCAAATCTACTTTTATTATATATTCCAAAAATGTTATATAAAATATTCAAATATAACGGGTGGGTCATCTAACGTTTTAAATTTGAATTATCTATATTTCGACATTGGAAACGTCAAATACCATTCGGAAAGTGACAGATATTCAGTAAAAAGTCTAAAATTTACGAAATGGGTCGCTATTCACTATTCTACAGTTCGCAGATTGGGCAGAAGATCGTTTGACCGAGGATGGTCAATTTTACCGAAAAATCATCTTTTCGGACGAGGCTCATTTCCACCTCGATGGTTACGTTAACAAGCAGAATTGTCGCATTTGGGGCACAGAAAACCCGCACGTAATCGTCGAGAAGCCAATGCACCCAGCACGAATCACTGTATGGTTCGGATTTTGGTCTGGTGGAATCATCGGCCCATTTCGAAAATGAAGAAGAAACCGTAACCATCAATGGTGAACGATATCGCGCAATGTTAACCGAATTTTTCTTCAAGCAAATTGAAGAGGAAGACTTGGACAACATTTGGTTCCAGCAGGACGGCGCTACCTGCCATACAGCAAAGGCTACACTCAATCTTTTACGCCCTATCTTCAAAATTTAAAATTTTATATGGTACATTGCAAGAACAGTAATTCTTGGAACATTACATTCATTACTTGATACTGGGTTATATGAAATCAAAACATCAAACTTCATTCTTCAGATAATAGTTTTCACCAGGTAACGCCGAGAGGGCATTTCAACATTCCAATTTTTTTTCTTTTTCAGAACACTTTGAGAGAAAACTCGGCTTTTAGCGAAAAAACGACTGATTTATTATTATAATGTAAAATGTATTCAAAACTTTAAAAAGCTCGAAAGGAATCATAAGTCGTCAATTATACTCTAATAGACTCAAAATTTTGACATAATATTCTTGAAATATTATGCATTTAATTAAAAACAACAAGAAACACGTCAACTTAGGCTGCAACGAAGCGTGTGTTTTTGACTCACACGGTCTCAACAGAACTAGCGGACGATTGCTGGCCTCTTGACAAGCCACAACCCGCTGACATCACATGCAAACCGTATAGGCATAGAGAAGTAGGTATGCGAGAGATGAAGCATGTTCAGCACTATCTAGAACTCGTCTTAAGTATCAGGAGCTTCGCGGTTCAAGAGACTAGACGAAGTGTCAAACTTAGATATCAATCGCTCTTAAAAGTCTTAAAAGACGTTGACGGCCTATATGACCTACACCTCAAATTAAACAGAACTTCCATCTTGCATTACTGAGGACAAGTAGGGTATGTATGGCGCACACTCGAACAGTACAACCTAACCTAATCGAATATACCGGGCATATTCAAGGTATACAAATAAAAAAAATTAAAACCTTACAATTACAACCCAACTCTAAAATAAGTTTGAACATAAGATACATAATTAAGAGAAAGCCCCATAAGATATTTTCCGAAAAGCTCAAATTTTGGTGCTGCAGTACGTATGAGCATTATTTACCACCATATTCATATATGTTTTGAAAATTGATTATTGACTTTAAATTGTTTGGCGGTTATTAGATTTAACCTTATGAATTTTTTTTTAGTTTGTCGAATACGTTATACATTACTGATTTTTACCTCAAATATATATCCACCTCATTTTACCAAAAGTAGCCTACTTTTCAGCGCGAACTGCTGACTAACTAGAATAGAGAGGAAATATTTCTAACTATGTGTTACCCTGCCACGAAAAAATACCTAAATTTAATATTCGGCTCCAAGAATGTCAAATGTATCGTCGCTTTAAAAACTAAGGTTTCAAACTAAATATTTGTTTCGGTTTAGTAATAAAATGCGTGGTAATAAAAGTGTATAAAAAGGAAATATTTAAAATGTATATATTTTGCCATACTCCGAAGCAAAGTGCTGGCTGATGAGAATGTAGACGTGATACTTAATTTGCCCCGTAAACAATGTATTTATTTTTGAGACTTAAAATAATGTATGACTCATCTAAGCACATATTTAATCTCAAACTAAGGCGTGTTGTGATTGGATGTATAGAAACAGATCGATTTCTTAGAATTATTTGTAATCAGAAAATAAGCACCCTTTCGTTAAAAATATGCCTACATATAATCTGATAATCTTTATAATGTTGTTTTAAAATATACTGATTTCTTAGAAATTTTCTTAATCATGTATTTTGTTTTCAAAATTAACAATATTCTTAGGGTTGTTTAGAAATTAACAAAATATATGATTAAGAAAATTTCTAAGAAATCGAACTGATTCAATTCAACTCTGTAAATATTATCAGATTATAGGCATACTTTTAAAGTAAAGGGTGCTTATTTTTTATATTCAGTATTAAAAGATAGCTAGCTATGCATATTACTATATAAGTTTAAGCTCTGATTTTCGATATCTGCTTAACGTAAACTCTTTTATAATATAAATAGAAATGAATAAAATATCTTGAAAAAAAATATTCCTTGGTATAGGACAATTTTGCCACAAGAAAGAGGTAAATTTTTTAATACTTTTCCTTACCATATAACGAATATCTCAATATAGTTTTATCATTTGTAGTTTTACTTCATTTACGAGTACGTATATATTGTAGTACGATATGTTCGAGAGCATCGAATGCGATAATAGTCTCTATATAAAGCAACATCATAATAGATTCCCAATCTTACAGCATGATCGCCAAAAGGGCAAAGTCCTGTTAAAAGTTCCACAACTACGGAGAGACTAGTCTTAGTGAGGGCAAAAAGATCACTAGATCTTCTGCGATCAATCTTGGGCCAAAAGCTTTGTTGATTTTACTGATATTTAAAAGAAATATCGAGCCAATCTATTTGTAAGAAAGTATTGTATTACTTTTTTCCCTAAAGATAGAATCCCCATATTCCAGTGCAGCACCCTGTTTTTCGTATTTTTCATAAAGAACATTCTATAGTATAATAAAGGGCACAAGTATGAGCCAATTAAAGCAGCAATCAACAATCCGCTCGAGGTCAAACGTTCAAATAATTAAAGATTGCGTCAATTGAGAAACCTAAAGTCAGCAAAAGCATTTCTGATAGTTACAAAGTTTTAGCATTTTTATAAGAACCAATTTATAGTACAAGTGTAATGATAAAGATTTAGTAGTGATGAAGAGAAAGAAACAGAGTAGCGACAAACAACGCGCTGAGCTGGCTAAGAGAGTGAGCTGAAGAGTGGCATGGCGGTTGAGTGATTGAGTAAACCAGGCTTAAGTCAAAACGCTGTCTCTGTATAGAACTATAAGCGTTACATTGACATGACGTCACTGAGCGAGAGTTATAAGAGCACTAAGTAAATCTAGGCGTGTACAACTGGCGAAGAATGATGAAGAAAAATATAGTAAAAATAATACACAAAAATTCTCAGGAGTAAGCATTTTATTTTAAAACAAATTTTAGTATATATTTTTATTTACTGTAAACTACTTGTACGTAAGACTTGAAAAATAGAAGGCACTCTTTTACAGACCAAAAATTAATTATATAATAGCTAATTACAGAGAAATGGAACTTTGAAGCTTAAAACTAAAAATTTCGAGTTACACATGCGCATAGCGTAGCGCCACCTTACTCAGCAACGCCAAAATTTGGCCAAAA
Source organism: Bactrocera dorsalis (assembly GCF_023373825.1). Lineage (NCBI taxonomy): Eukaryota > Metazoa > Arthropoda > Insecta > Diptera > Tephritidae > Bactrocera > Bactrocera dorsalis. The sequence continues at coordinate 47,079,468 of NC_064306.1, forward strand.
GTAAGGACCCAACAATAACAGCTAACCACGGCCTCATGCTACCCGCTGCATTGCAGCCATCGGTGTCGCAGGTAAAGATGCAGGAGCGATAATCCATGCGATCACCTTTGTTCTTCACATAATCACAGTAGTTGCCCAAATCCTTGGAAGAGCAGAAGCGTTTCGCACCGATGCCACCCTCGTAACGTCCAATGTGCTTAATACAGTACTTCGCCTCGTGAACATTGGAACAGTTCTGTGGCTGAATGTCGGGATCGTCGAAACGTTCGAACCATTCACCACACTGGAACGGTGTTTTGGTGTCGGAGGCGTCGCAGACATAACAATTTATAGCCAATGCCGTGCCACTTAAGGCAACGCAGATTAGTAAAATTTGTAGCACGAGTTTAATTGAACACATTTTGTTGGTTTTGTTTTTGTTTATGAACTTTATAGTACCAGCGCGTGAAGCCAGCAAAGGTCAACAGCAGCTCGAATAATAAATTTTAAGTAATTAACTAAGCACTGCACAACAATAAATAGTAAGAAAAAAATTATTACGAAAATCTGGAATAAACAAAACAGCGCAGCTTGGCTCGGCTCACAAAGCAATACATACAACTCGCGCAAATGATGGACGCAATGGGCACGGCGATGACCGTAGAAAACGTCAATAGCAAACCTCAAAACGTCAGAAGTAAATGGAAACACAGAGTAAAACAGGCAAATGTCAATTGAGAACTGACGTTTCTGGCCGTTTGCTTTTCACCTACATTCACATACTGGCCAACGAACCATTCCACCGACTCCCTGCCAAACTCAGTCTCCCTCAGCCTGATTTAACGTCACTTTATTTGGTTCCAGATTGGCTCATTTGTGTTTGTGTGCACTTCACTTGACTCTACTCTCTTGCCAAACACATGCATGTGGGTCAAAGTAAAAACCTGGCTCTCACTCTGGGCTATGCTGTGACCACCAAACCACTCATCGCCGCTTGCCAACTTTGCTCGGAGCGACTTAGCGGTATATACGAGTGCACCGTGCTATCGTTTGTGTGTGTGATAGGTGGCTAGAAACTAGCATGCGCTCGCTGTTCTCCCATACTAACTTCTAGTGCTTGGCATTGAGAAGAATTAGCTGGTCTAGCGGCACTGAAAACGGTGTCCATAACAGTGTTGCCACGAATGGCTAATACAACCGTTTTTCGTTTAAAATCTTCTTTTTATTTAATCTATTTCGAGAAACTTATATGATTTAGTGGTTTTTGTAGATAACTGTTATGATTTTAAGATCATTGTTTCGGTTTGTTAAACTTTCTGAAGGCATTTATAGTGAGAGGATTATCTATTATCAGTTAATCAGTTAGTAACTGGATACGACTACAATGGGCGTCCTCAAGGCCAAGGTACGTCGGTAAACACCCATTCTACCTATCTATGTATATACCTACAGAATATACCTCCACCTCTTCATTTTCATATTAAGAGTGTATTATAAAACATTATGGGTCCAATTACTGAGAACTAAGTTCACCAGCTTGAGTGGTTCCAAAGGGTTACTGCCCTATAAGAATAGCACTAACTTTTTTCTTAAAAATTTGTCTTAATCAAATCCCGATTTTTTACACATCTTAAGAAATAGTTCATAGAAAATAGTAATTTCTATCTCAATGATCTCTCCTAATGAAGCTGGTGCTCAACCCTATGTATTTTTACTAACCTTCTTACTGATTTTGGTCGATTGTTATCATATTTTCTACTCCCCTACCATATATTATGATTACATGACCTAAGCTCTGCTATCTGTTTTAAATTTACCACAAGTCTTACGTTGGATTTCAAGGCTGACATCGGTAAAGGTTCTGTATCCGAGATAAAGGTCATGCTTTTATTGACTTTTAAAGCAGTGAACTACAATACTTGCAAGTGGCAGTTGAAAATAAGAAAGGTCAGTCCTTGAGAAATTTAACTTAAGTCTTAGAACTAAATATAATCAATAAAGAAATCGATGCCTGTATTCCCAATTAATAGCTTCTTTAAACCCTTGAGAAAATCCGAGCTAATGGTAACCCTTATTAGATCAACTAAGTAACCAAAGCACGGTGAAGAACACGTACATACCTTATGTGTAATCATTTCTAACATGCACATGGTCATTTTAACCATAATTGGCATATAAATACCTAAACGCTTTGATGTATCAGCGATACTATAAATTGGCAACAACTTTATTAAAGCAGAGGCATACCAAGTTATGTCGGCAGCTAGAGAATTCTAGTGAGCTATTACTTATATTTATATATGCTAAAAGCAGGATGAAAAAGGTTTTAGTTTCTAATTTTGAAAATATAATATTATTGTTAGTAAAACAAAAAGTATCCATAATGAAAAGGAATAGCTTCAAGGAATGATTTACTGGAAAGGATACATCCCGTCTTACTCAATTCCTTTTGTAAAAAGATCTTTAAAGCTTATCCTTCGCCAGGCCTTCCGTTTAGCCAACTTAAAATACATACTACATACTCGTATATAATGTGAGGACAAGGAAATGAAGGTCTTCACATCCTTTATATATCCAAATCTCAGCCACGTACCTTAGCAAGGATTGTGACTGTATATCAGATTATTCCCTCAAGATCAAAACTGACTCAGACTAGTCTATATAAACTGCGAAGCCTTGCAGACATTGCTGAAGGAGTCAACTTGATCATGAATATAAGCATTTAATTGGCACAAACCTTTCGTGAAGTCATCGAAACTTGCTTCATACGAGTCGTTCATCCCTCACTGTTAATAACATAATAACATCGAAAATGTTATTGAAACGGAACTTGAAAATTTTTCATGGAATTCCATGGACAAGTGTTATTCCAGTAGTCTGGATTGGCAATAACATAGTCGTTTTTTTAAATAAAATTTTCGTGCTAACAACCCCCTTTGATGTTGGTTACTGTACCATACCCATAACATAAGTTAGTCCCTAAGGGAATTTCTATCATAAAAACAACTTCATATAAAATACCATATTATACTCCCTTATATGAAAATAACCAGGATGTCAAGGTTTGATACCTCATCTTGGTTATCAACTCAAGCCCATCCTTTTAATGAGCGCTTGTGCGTACCAGACAAGATTATTATATATATTGTGACAAAAAGGTACTCAGAAAGATGGTAATGGGTGGATCAAAAAATGTATTTTGCTAAGATGGCAGGACTATCCTTAATTATTATTCCAAATATGAGCGCGGTCTGTCAAGTAGTTTGTTAACAGCAGCTGCTTGAGTCGATACACCTCAGTAGTGAGTTGGTATTATTACAATGGATAAAAATATCGAACAAAGAATTTTTCTCAAATTTTGAATTTCTAACCTAATTTCTTGTGCGGAATATTGCAAATGTTGGAAAAGGTTTACGGTGATTCAGTCAGGGGGCACGAAGCCTTCAAAGACGGTTGAGAGATCGTTGAAAACATGCCTCGTTCTTCGACCTCTTCAACTGATGAAAATATTGATAAATTGAATTATGTGAAGGCAAGTGTTTGAGAGTTGGCAAAGGAACTCGACATCTCTCGCGAGTCCGTGATATGGAACGAGTTCCTGCTCCACTCGTCCTGATTAAACAGATTTTTTTTTTCAAAAATAGTACCGTAAACAGGTCTCTTTGGACATGCTTGATCATGGGAATTCCGTTCCCACATTCATGGAGAAAATTTTAACTGCCAATGAGACATGGGTTTCTGAGTTTGACATGCAAACAAGTCAACATTCATCGGAGAAAAAAACGAGCCAAAACCAAAAATAAACAGGCCAACGCCGCTCAAAAACCATTGTTTTTTTCGATATTCGTGGTCATCAAAAATTTGTTCAGAAGGGACAGAGGGTCAATAAGCCGTATTGAGGCATTTGCATGAGAACATCCGTCGAAAACGGCCGGAATTGTGGAAGAATAATTCATGGATTTTACATGAAGATAATGTACCATTGCATCGAGCTACGTTTGTAACCGAATTTAAAGTCAAAAACGCAATGAATACCATCGATCAACCATCTTATTCACCAGACTTGGCCCCTTGTGACTTTTTTTTATTCCTCAAACTGAAATTGCCGCTCAGTGGAACCCTTTTTCAGTAGATCGAAGAGATAAAATAAAATTCGCTGAAGGAGCTGAGAGCCATCACAAAAAGTGCTAGTGAAAAGTGTTCCGAAGACTGGAAAAATCCAAATGCAGTGAATAATCCATTAAAAAAGCATCAGGTCCTCTAATATCCATATTTTTATCTACGATCTGTCTCGCAAGCACTATTTTCTGTGAGGAAAATCGATTCCGAATCAAACTACCAACTACTGTTTCGTTCAAGCTATAGTAATTCTTTCACATAAGCAAAATTTAAACAAAAAACATGTTAACCAATATATATAGTACATATGTACATATGTATGTACACAGTACGTAAGAATGCAGACAAAAGTTGAACATGTTGTATGTATCTGCCGGCAGCACAACTGCTTCTCTGACTGTTGGCAACATTTGGCAACTTGTTGCTGCCACATGCAAGCAGCAGACTTTTGGGACCTGTTGTACTTAAATGGCTTTGTCAAACTAACATTAATACATACGTATAGTGTATACATGCAGCGAAGACTTTGTACCTTTTTCTAAGTGTTGGTTTTAGCCCAAAGCACAGCAACGAGTATAGAGAAAAGTAAGGGAAAGACTTGCAACCGGTAAAACTACATTCGCACCTCTTTTCTTCTCTAATTCTATTACTTTATTTTATTTATTTTCCAAACTACTCGTGATACGTGACTGCAATGACATTGTTGGCTAATGAAGCCAGAAAGAAATAACAGACCTAACTCGACGCCAGACAACTGTTGAATGTTAATGGCTTTTCACAACAGCAACCAGCATAAAGATTCTTTTTCTGTATATTTGCTATTTATCGATTGCGTTTCTGTTTTGGTCGCTTATTTATTACAACACATTTTTTGGAGCGAAACAGACCAAACCAATGCGTCTTTTTTAACGCACGACTGGGTTTGTTTTGATATTGTGTTTCTCATCAAATGCAAGACAATATTAAACTGTATCATTTAAAAATGCCAGTAGTTTGGTGTTGTAATGTTTGCTTTAACGACTGAAAATAGTAAAACATTTGTTTTTTAAAGGAAAATCGAAAACTTTAGCTTTAACACATATAGACACTAGTTTTTAGCAGAAGTACACTCAGAGAAACTGAAATGCAAGAAATTTAAATTTTCAAAAGCACGAATTTTGATCACACTAAATCCGGGAATAATTTTTAATTTCAGGATTGCTTTGAAATTCGATTCACATTTTAAATAATTTTGCATATCAAAAATAATTTTCCAAAAAGCAATCTTCTTAGAAAATACAAATGTTTTTTGTCGATTCTCAAAACTTTAAGTATTTCTACATGAAGAAAGTGCAACTCAATTGCGCCTACGTCAGAAGGCAACTATCGCCCTGTTGGGTCGTAGGTGCCATCATTTTGTTTGGAAAACATAGACAACGAGAGAAAAATAAATTGAACTAATCTTCTGGAAGGTTCGATGAAAAAGCAGAACAGTTCCATTACATTTTTTAGCAGATTTTTCAAGAATTTTTCAATCACACGCTCACATCTTGGCCAACGAAATGGTTTAATATTGGGAAGTCGAAAAAGTTTTTTCGTATTTTGTCAATAGATGTCGTTGCAGTCGTATATCTCCAATGCTACCAATCACATTATTACATTACTCGTATAGTGTTGGAAAGGTGAGATTTAAACGAAAAAATAAAATAAATTCGGGGAAGTTGGAAGTTTCAGCTATTCAAAAATGGGTAAAAATATTGAAGAAAAAAAGAAAAAAGTGAAGAAATACCACACAAGCCACCAATGAAATTTGTGAAGTTCACGGAGACGATGCTGTATCTGATCTGAAAGATAGACCTCGCTCTGGTCGACCTATCGTTGAAAAAATCGATAAAATTATGGAAAAAATTGACGAGGACCGTCACATAAGCAGCCGAGACATCGCAAAGGAACTTAGCATTCATCATTAAGTTTTGAACCATTTAAAAAAGGCTGGCTACAAAAGAAGCTCGATGCTTGGGTACCACATGAATTGTCTGTGAAAAATTTAACAGATCGAATTAACATCTGCGATTCTTTGCTGAAACGAAATGAAATCGAACCATTTCTGAATCGAATGGTAACAGATGACGAAAACTAAATCAAATACGACAATAATGTAAGAAAAAGTTCATGGTCCAAGCGTGGTGAAGCTCAACAAACGGTCGCAAAGTTAGGATTGACGCCTCGAAAGGTTATGCTGAGTGATTGCTGGACGGGAAAGGAAACTAAGAGCTGCTCTAGCCTGGTCGAACGATTGATTCTACATTTTACTGTCAACAAATGATGAGATTGAAGCAAGATATAGAAAAAAACGGCCAGAATTGATGAACAGAAAAGGCTTCGTCTTCCATCAGGTCCATGCTAGACCACGCACATTTTTGATGACTCTGCAGAAACTGGGAGAGCTCGGCTGGGAAGTTTTGATGCATATAGATTTGACCTTGAACCATGGGACTATCATTTGTTGCGGTCAATACAGAACTCCCTTAATGGCGTAAAGTTGGCTTCAGGAGAAGCCTGTGAAAATCACTTGTCTCAGTTTTCTGACAAGAAACCAGAAAAGTCTTACACTGAGGGAATAATGTCTCTAACGGAAAAATTTAAAGAACTGGCTGACCAAATTGGTATATATTTGATTCATTGAAGTTCATTACTAGTATAAAAAAAATAAGCTGAAGGTTGATTTGAAATGCGAAAAGACTTTTCGACTACCCAATATACAGTATTATGTTATGACTGGCAACGCACCCGAGTTCCTTGTAATGAACATCTTTATCTCATACAT